>NC_081408.1:475166398-475466398 GCF_030272615.1 Cryptomeria japonica
CCCCCTGCCCATAGCCAACCCCCGTGTCGCCCTGTCTAGACACAGGAACCCACTGATCACTCCTCCTAGCATTGTTGGTAGTGCCAGTCCTGTCGTTGTCATCATGTCCCATGCCACATGTCCAGCCCTCATCTCTAGTCCCAGATCTCAAAACACTCATCTCAATACCTCCTTGTCTCCATCTCGATCATAGGGTATTAGCTCCCCATCGATCGGTATCTGCAGTATCCTGTACACATCCTCTAAGGTGACTCTCATCTCACCCATCGGCAAATAAAATGTGCATGTCTCAGAGTGCCATCTCTCAGCAAGTGCAATCAGTAAACCCATGTTCGCCCGAAACTCAGGCACATACAGAATGTATCTCAGACCCATAACCTCAATGGCAGCCCTGTCCTCGAATGTCAACTCTAGTCATAACCTCTGAGTTGATGGGAATCTCTCCCATGACTCCAGCATAGGCAAGTACTCCTGCAGTCAAGCAAAGAAATCATGTCAGTCAAAGTGACACTCACTGTTCATCACAAAGTGTTGCTTCTATCCTAGTGACACTTACTGTTCATCATAAAGTGTTGCTATCTATCCTAGTGGTACTCCCTATTCATCACAAAGTACTATGTGTTTTTCACTCCCTGTCCATCACAAAGTGCTGCTCATATTTGCACTCCCTATTCATCACAAAGTGTTGCTCCTATTGGTACTCCATGTTCATCCCAAAGTACAATGTCTTGGTACTCACTGTTCATCACAAAGTGCCTTGATCTATCCTATCCTAGGGCCTCTACTTGAGTGTATCCTCTTGAGTAGTTTCATAATTGGCAACGTATGTTTTATCATAGAATTGTCAATCCTAGCCCTATCTGCTATCCTAGTCTTCCCTAGAGGACCTGCTTGAGTGTATCCTCTCAGCAGCTTATCCAATTGACATCGTATGTTCATCATAGAACTATCGATTTGACTTTGAAGACATAAACGCGCCTTCATGACATAAACGTGCTTACAAACTACACAAACGTGCCTACTCTACACAGACGCGCCTGGCACAAACGCAAATGCGCCTAGCCAACATAGGCATGCCTGGCACCAACGCAGACGTGCCTTAGCATTTTTGACATTTTTTGACATTATCCTAAAGCGCATTTATTGCACTACCTAAGATGCATTAATGACAACAATTAATGGGACAAAGTACAAGGAGGTTTTGCGATACTTACTAGCTCTCTTGGATCTCTTGGCCTCTGAAATCAGTGAATGCGATCAAATCTATGCACCAATGCCATCGCTGCTGATTGTTGCTGCTCTATTCTCTCTATGCACTTTTATCTCTTGGATGTGTGGATGACAATGAGGATGTATTCCCCTCATGGTCTATTTTATAGACTTCCCTAGCCCTCGCCCTAGCTCTAGTCCTAGTCTCCCGAGTCAGTCTTCTTTATCCTGTGACTCTGTCACTCTATCCGGTTAGTCCATTCTAGTCTTTCTTTCTTATCAAGAGATTGTCTGTGATCTTTTCAAACATTTTCATCCAATCTCTCGAGGGGGCATATCATTCCCATCTTGGGGCAATTTTGTATCAATTCATCTTATCTTCTTTGAAACAACGCGACAAGCTGCATTGTCTCAAAGAGGGGCAAAATGTAGACACCTAAAATTGTCATGTCTAATTAAATAAATATCTTTATTTATTTAATTACTTTAGCCTAATTCTTCTATTAATTAAATAAATCTTTATTTATTTAATTAATTCATTTATCCTCTTCTAGCCTTATTTCTCATTTAAATAAATACATTTATTTATTTAAATTGTCTTTTCTTAAATTAAATAAATATTTTATTTATTTAATTGATCCCACTTCTTCTAATAATTAAATAAATCTTTATTTATTTAATTAATTCATTAGCTTTTTCTACCCATGACACATGTCATTCATCTCTTAATTCATACACTACCAACCCTTTCATTATTTTCTTAGTTCTTCTACCTACCCTCTAATCATAGCCGACCATTTATCTTTTACACCTCTCAATCTTATCCCTCCATTTTATATAGTGTCTTCTATATAAGAGGACACTTCCTTCATTATCAACCCTAATCAATCTATGCATCCTAATCGATTGACTACACTCTTTCATATGCGATCAAGCCTACTTGCAACCACATTTATGTTCTTTGTTGAGCTCGTGTGCACATATAAAATCTGAGAGCAAATATATCAAGCAAGATCAATGGAGATAGGAAGAATGGAGATTCAAACCCTATTGGACATGTGATGGTATAATCTTTGTGATTTTATTTGATTTGCATTGTCTTAGGTAATCTTCATATGTTATGATGGATCTTTGTTGTTGTTAGGCTAGGGTTTTGTGGTTGAATTCATTTAATCTAACTGGTAATTAGAATTTCTCAACTTAAAACATGCAGAACATATTATAACAGTGTACCAGTATGTAAGAAATAATGAAATAAATAGAATAAAAAACATCCACATGAAAAGCACACCATAACACAAGGATTTAATGAGGAAACCCGGTGTGGGAAAAACCTCAGTGGGATTTGTGACCCACAATATCCACTTACTGACCAATAAGAGAATATTACTTACAAGAGGGGCCTGCACATGTAGGAAGGCCAACTGCCTAGAGTTCACTGCTCAATGGGAAGTCTCACTGACTTACAATGTGGATTATACAAATCCAATATCTTGTACTGCTTTACAATAGCATCTATAATGCTTGATCCAGTACGGGTTTCTGCTATGTTCTTTACATAAAACCTTTAACCTATATTTCGTATAATAGGTCTGCCTAATATCTTCTTTTTTTGCTTTTACATACCTTACAAAATGTCTACAATGATCTCTTTTATATATAAGAGTCATTTTACAACTTTCCAATTCGGCTTACAAGGTTTTTACAATAATAAATAAAATATAATAAAACAAAAATCATGTCGGCCTCTGTGTCGGTATGCGTCCTTTCTCTATGCCAGTGTAGAGTGTGATCTGTTGATGCCAATGAACTATCTTGCCAATGTAATGCCTTGTTGGTGTAATGACTTGCCGGTGCCATAGGATTGTAAGGTTGCCATCAATGACAAAACCTTCAATCACATACAATGTCTCATTGGAGTGTGAATATGCCAACAGTGATTATGTGGGAGGACTTGTACTTTGTGATTATATTTACATGTCAAGTCATTTATACTTTTACATTATAAATATTTGCATCATGTTGTCTTCCCTACTGAGATATTTACAGAAAATTTAATTGATGAATCCTTTTAATGGTTTGTTATGCAATAACACAATGATTCCTATTATGATGTATGAAGCACTTGATACTATTTTGTATCTATGCTCTTAATCTAATTCGAGGAGATGATATTTTCCAATCTTGATATTTTAACAAGTCTATGATATTTGCATGATCTACTATAGATAACACCTTAGGGAATCTGTGTTGCATTAAAGGATCATTAAGAAGTTTTGCAGATAATACCAACACTACCCATGTTTACCCTTTGCACGTGTTTCATGGCATACACACTAAAACACTTTACATACATTTCACCCTCCTATTAAACAATGGATTTTATATTTTAGTACATATACTTTCCTAGTTATTCTACTCCATTAGTGACCCCCAAAAGCACCCAAAGCTCAAAATTTTAATACATATATAGGTTATACTACTTTTTTTGGCCACCTATAGTGCCTCAATCACTTTGCCTCAAAATTTTAATACATATATAGGTTACATTGCGTTGGTTCCCAAATCAACAGACCGTAAATCCTAGAGAGATAGCCAATAACTCATTAACAGACTCAGGATTGGACTTGGCCAATGAGCAGGATTCAGCATGGAAGTTGCAATCTTCTACTCCTCAGGCTCTGCAAGACCTAGGCAGGTTTACCTATAGCACTGTGGTCTATATTTTGACTCTATGCTAACTGACAATGCATTATTTAGCAGATGCTTTCAATAAAAATAGACCAAGGAAAAATATAACATACTACAAATTATGGCTTGAACCTTAGTTTTTATCACTCTTGCTTGTATTGGAAGTCGACAATAATATACTTCTACTTCTAATACAGAAAACTAAAAACTGAATATAAAAGGTGAAATAAGGTTGTAAAGATGGCCCTGAAACCTCGTGAAAGTATGATCAATGCCTGTTCTAAGGGAAAACAGAGTCAAATCACAGTCCTAGTGACAAACAAAATAACATTATCAACATTAAAGTTCAATGCTAAACACTTAAGACTTGCTTAAAGTGTTTAGATTAAGAATGCATTCATAACCTCTCCACGCTCTCTCAGAATCTATTGCAGTATTCAAGATAGAATTTAATTCATTTAGCTAGAAATGAAACCCATCAAAGAATACACATTCCCCATTAGAGAAGACAAATTGATAACTCAATGATAAATGGATAGTACCAAACCAGTACTGAGAGGGGGGGGCGTGAATCAGTACAGACAAAAACACAATCCTAAACTGGTTTGTTAGCAAACACTGTGCTTTGACAGACAAACAGTAACACCGGTCTTAAACAGAGTACAACCGGCAAAACCCAGAATAACTGAGACAAGCATAAACTGGTTGACACTTATCTTTTCATACAATCTAATACTTCATTTCCATTTCACCCTAGTGCATGAACAGGTAATCTATCATCAAAGATATATAAACAGCTAGATTAACATGATTTGCCTTCAGACACAAATCACTTAAACCATCACATGAATAACACCACACATGACACATAGATTTTTCACATGGAAACCCAACTGGGAAAAACCACGGTGGGGATGAATACCCACAAGCTATTTTTGAACTCTTTAGAAATCCACTCTATTAGGAGCCTTGTTCGGTTAAAGACTGATACAATAGGTTCTGTTAGGAACCAATCCTGTTAGGGATCACCCAGTTAAGGGATGGCTAGAATACCTGGTTAAGGGTTAAACCTTGTTAAAGGTTACCTTGTTAAAGGATTTCAAGAACTCAATGGTTTTGAGTCACCCTGTTAAAGGATTTACAGTAAGCCGGTTAAAGCTACCCTGTTAAGGGATTTCCTAACTGTTGAAGTGGTTAGAGATCAACAAGTATTACAATGATCTGGTAACAACACTCAATGCCAATGCAGATCTGCTTTAGCTCCTCTTCACCTTCTGCACTTACACTCTGTAGGTATCACTTCTCTCTTTTGGTCTGGCAAGAATCACGTATCTCTTCACTTGGATACTCACACACAACTTTTGCCAACAACCTCAGAAAGAAACACAACATCGACCTTATAGGAAACAGATAGGTCGGTAGCATAAACCCTAAACCTATTAGGTTGAGCAATTCAAACATTTCAATCCTGACTGTTGAGCACATTGCATTAAATGCAACAGTCTTGAACCAATCTCAAGACGTTCTCCATCGTTCATTTTCCACCGATTTCATGGTGGCTGATAACCCATCATGTGCTATCACCGTTTATAGACTTCGCACGTTCCCAAGGTATATAGGGACAATCTCCTTCATGCAAGATCCTTCATGCGCACAAGGCTATCATAGCAACACAATGTGTTCTTCGTTACAATGCTAACTCATCACATAAAGTCACCAATTGAGTCACACAGGCTTGAAGCTTATCAACCAGAAACCCTGAGACTACCAACTGAAAACCCAAAGACTACCAACCGGTAGTCATACAAAGCTTCCATGTAACAGTTCCCATATCAACATATCGATTCACCTTGAACAAACACGCTGCTTCACTTTGGCACATATACCGATTCACAATGTTATACCGGTTCTCACATATACCGGTTCTTGGTAACATACCGGTTCTCTCTTCTTCAGCATATTGACATCAATGACAACATACAATGTCATCATGTCCCCATACTAGTTCACATAATGCCAACAATCTCCCCCTTTGGCATTGATGGCAATATACAAAGATATCTCTCCACCTCACATCATCTCCCCCAATTTTTGCAGATATCTTCTCCGCTTCTGCAAATATCTTCTCCCCCTTTGACAAAAATACCAAAGTGGAGGCACAAGCTTCCCTGTTCTATTATGTTTCTCCCCCTGAGGAGTAGCATCCTTCAACACATCAATCCTGAAGAAAAATTTGACTATGCAATACTTGACTGATGTGGAGCATATACCTTTAGTTTACCTCCTGAAGGGGCAGCACCCCTAATTCACCTCTTAAGTACATAAATGTAGCCTTTGGGAGAGGCTTGGTGAATATGTCTGCTAACTGCTCCTTACTAGAAACATGTTCTAGTTCAATCTCTTTGTTCTGAACCTTTTCCCTCAAGAAATGATACTTAAGCTCAAAGTGCTTGGTTCTAGAATGTAAAACCGGATTCTTGGAGATGTTAATTACACTAGTATTGTCACAAAATATACTTACCAGTTCAGATACAGGAAATTTGAAGCCATTTAATACATGCTTCATCCAAATTGTCTGAGTGCAGTTCATGAAAGCTACAACATACTCTGCTTCTGCTGTAGACTGAGAGATACAACTCTGCTTCTTACTCATCCATGAGACCAATCTACCACTGAGAAAGAATGCACCACCGGTTGTGCTCTTCCGGTCGTCCACATTACTTTCCCAATCAACATCTCTCAATACTTTCAAGTTGAAATCCTTGCTATATTGATACCACAATCCATAATCAATAGTTCCCTTCAGATACCTAAGAATCTGCTTGACTACAACCAAGTGGGATTCTCTTGGACTTTTCTGGAACCTTGCAGTAATGTCAACTGCATGTGCAATATCTGGTCTGCTATGCACTACATAATGCAACTTACCAATCATTGAACGGTATTCCTTCTCATCAACCAATGCTAAGTCATCCTCTTTGGATAGTTTACAACCGGTCACCATTGGTGTACCAACTGGTTTTCTATCTTCCATGCCAAAGGTCTTTAACACCTCTTTGACATACTTGGATTGAGTGATAAATATTCCATCTTTCATCTGCTGAATCTGCAGTCCAATGAAGAACTTAATCTCCCCTATGAGTGACATCTCAAATGCTTTCTTCATCTCATCTGCAAATTCATGACTCATCTTGTCATCTCCACCAAAGATAATGTCATCAAAAAATACCTCACAGATCAGGATTTGATCTCCTTCAGACTTCAAGTAGTTTTTGCCATCTTCGTTTTTTCTCTCAAATCCAATCTTCACAAGATGGGAGTGCAGGCGTTCATACCATGCTCTAAGTGCTTTCTTTAGACCATATAAGGCTTTATGTAGCGTACACACCATGTCACTGTCTTCAGATAGGGAAAATCCATCTGGTTGCTCTATATACACCTCCTCTTCAAGTACACCATTTAGGAATGCAGATTTTACATCCATTTGATATACTTTGAATCCTTTAAAAGTTGCATATGCAAGAAGCATACGAACTCCTTCCAATCTGGCTACAGGAGCAAAGGTTTCTCCATAGTCTTCTCCTTCTTCTTGGGCATATCCTTTACACACCGGTTTGGCTTTGTTTCTAATCACTGTGCCATCCTCATTCAGCTTATTTCTAAAAACCCATTTGGTACCAATGACATTTTTATGCTCTGGACTGGGTACCAAAGACCATGTAGCATTTCTCTCTATCTGGTCAAGTTCCTCTTCCATTGCCTTGAACCAGTCTTCATCTTTATGTGCCTCTTTGAATGATTTAGGCTCAAATTCAGATATCATACATGAGTTTTCTCTGACCTTTCTTCTTGTAAGGATTCCTGCATCCTTATCTCCTATGATCTGCTTAGGATCATGATTCAACTTGACATACCGAGGAATAGTCTTGATAGATTACTCTTTCTTTTCTTCTTCATCCTCATCTCCATCAATATCAGCATCTACATCTACCGGTGTAGGAACACTATTACTGGTACTTGGTTGACTGGCAACCGTTTTCCAGAAGGTTACAACTGGTTCATTTACCGCTTGCTCACTGGTGGTTTCCTCAATTTTCTCAGAGGTTTCATCAACTCTTACATTGATGCTTTCCATAATTCTTTGAGTCCTATTACTAAAACACTTGAGAGCTTTTCTCTTGGTGGAATACCCTAGAATATTCCCTCATCACATTTCGCATCAAATTTTCTCTAGTGTTCGCTCCTCTTGATGTAACATTTGCTACCAAACACTCTAAAGTAGCTAACCACAGGTGTCTTACCGGTCCAATACTCATAAGGAGTTTTATCCTTACCCTTTTTTATGAGTACCTGGTTCATTGTGTAGACTGCAGTGCTCACCGCTTCTCTCCAAAAGGTGTGAGCTACCTTTCCTTGAATCAGCATAGTTCTAGTTGCTTCAACCATAGTCCGGTTATTCCTCTCTGCTAGGCCATTTTGTTGTGGAGTCCGGGGGGTAGACAATTGCCTCTTGATGCCACGTTCTTCACAATACTTGTTGAATTCACCGGAAGTGAATTCCCCTCCTTGATCAATTCTCAAGCACTTGATCCTTTTACTGCTTTCCTTCTTCACTAATGCTCTGAAAGCTTTGAACTTTACAAAAGCTTTAGACTTATCTTTCAACAATGTGACCCACATCATTCTTGAGCAGTCATCAGTGAGAATCATGAACTACCTATCACCCTGCACACTCCTAGTTTTCATAGGACCACACAAATTAGTATGCACAAGATCAAGCAAATTGTTAGCAGTGAAAGGTTTACCCTTAAAGGTTGAGGAAGAAATTTTCCCTAGTTGACACTCTCTGCACAAGGTATTTTCTAGCTATCATCAAATTTAGCCATAAGACATGTACTTATATTTGCATTCAGCTGAAATAGGTTACCTTTGGTCTGCATGCTGGTGGCCACCAATACACCATTCTTTCCTTTGATTCTGCTCACTCGATTCTTGAATTCTAGAGTGAGACCACTATCATTCAGCTGGGCAACACTTAGAAGGTTGTGTCTTAGACCATCAACCCAATACACATTGTCAACACTACCCTTTCCATTTAGAGAGATGGACCTTTTGCCTTTGACCATACATGGTGCATCATTACCAAAGCGAACCACACCACCATCATACTCTTCCAAGGATAGAAACTTGCTCCGGTTACCAGTCATATGGTGAGAACAACCACTATTAATAATCCACTCATTGGAATTATCAAAGTGGGAGACAAGAGCCTTCTTGTCTGACACATCTTCCTTGACAGCAACAAACACAATATCTTCATTTTCTTCATCTTCTGACTCCTCATCTGTGACACCTTCATCAACTGCCACAAAACAGTTTCTCCTGTTTCCTCCTTTGAATTTCTTGAACCTTTCCAATTTGTCCTTGTTGTCACCATTAGGACAATTTACAACAATATGTCCTATCTGATTACAAGAAAAGCATTTCAAAGGGAGCTTACCTCTGTATTTACTGGTTCCTTTAGGAAGTTTCCTGGCAAGAAGAGCTTCAAATGCCATCAGAATCTCCTCATCATCCATTTCTTTGCTATGTCTTGGTTCACCACTAGTGCTAGCTTCTTTTTCTTTTCTGGATGGTATAGCAGAAGCTTTAAAAGTTGATTCAGTCTTTTGAACACTGCCATCAAAACTATTTATCTCATAGGCTGCCAACTTTGCAATGATGGAGTCTAGGGATACCATATCTTGTCTATTAATGTCAACTCCTAAATAGCATCAACCCTTATTGCATAGACTGGTAGTAAGGATCTTAGGACTTTGCTTACCATGATGGAATCTTCCATTTTACCACCTGCACTCTTGATATCTCCAACAACAGTTTTGATTCTTATTCCATACTGTTGAATGGTCTCTCCTTCAACCATCTGCATGTCTTCAAACTTCCCTCTAAGGCTTTCTTCCTTAGCTTGTTTTACATGCTCATCACCGCCATAGATATTTTCAAGAGTATCCCATACTTCTTTGGGACTTACTTTATCTTGGACATCAATAAACTCAATGTCAGATAAACTACTAATTAGGGCTTCCATGACTTGCCCATTCTCCTACATCTCTCTCTTTTGGTCATCGGTGAGAGTACCGGTAGGGGAAACATAGGCATTCTCAACATAGCTCCAGTGTTGAGCACCCATTCTTCTGATGTATATCTTCATTCTGTCTTTCCATATACTGAAACTATCTTTGTTGAACTTTGGACCTTCCCTCTTCATCATTAGACTGGGCTCTTTTCCTCAAGCGGTTAAGCTTATAACATAGAGGACCTGGAGGACGCTCTGATACCAATTGATAACTCAATGATGAACGGATAGTACCAAACCGGTACTGAGAGGGGGGGAGTGAATCAGTACAGACAAAAACACAATCCTAAACCAGTTTGTCAGCAGACACTGTGCTTTGATAGACAAATAGTAACACCGGTCTTAAACAGACTACAACCGACAAAACCCATAATAACTGAGACAAGCATAAACTGGTTGACACTTATCTTTTCATACAATCTAATACTTCATTTCCATTTCACCCTAGTGCATGAACAGGTAATCTATCATCAAAGATATATAAACAGCTAGATTAACATGATTTGCCTTCAGACACAAACCACTTAAACCATCACATGAATAACACCACACACGACACACATATTTTTCACATGGAAACCCAATTGGGAAAAACCACGGTGGGGATGAATACCCACAAGCTATTTTTGAACTCTTTAGAAATCCACTCTATTAGGAGCCTTGGTCGGTTAAAGATTGATACAATAGGTTCTGTTAGGAACCAATCCTGTTAGGGATCACCCGGTTAAGGGATGGCTAGAATACTTGGTTAAGGGTTAAACCTTGTTAAAGGTTACCTTGTTAGAGGATTTCAAGAACTCAATGGTTTTGAGTCACCCTGTTAAAGGATTTACAGTAAGCCGGTTAAAGCTACCCTATTAAGGGATTTCCTAACTGTTGAAGTGGTTAGAGATCAACAGGTATTACAATGATCTGGTAACAGCACTCAATGCCAATGCAAATCTGCTTTAGCTCCTCTTCACCTTCTGCACTTACACTCTGTAGGTATCACTTCTCTCTTTTGGTCTGGCAAGAATCACGTATCTCTTCACTTGGATACACACACACAACTTTTTCCAACAACCTCTGAAAGAAACACAATATTGACCTTATAGGAAACAGATAGGTCAGTAGCATAAACCCTAAACCCTAAACCTATTAGGTTGAGCAATTCAAATGGTTCAATCCTGATCGTTAAGCACATTGCATTAAATGCAACAGTCTTGAACCAATCTCAAGACATTCTCCATTGTTCATTTTCCACTGATTTCATGGCAGTTGATAACCCATCATGTGTTATCACCGTTTACAGACTTCACACATTCCCAAGGTAGATAGGGACAATCTCCTTCATGCAAGATCCTTCACACGCACAAGGTTGTTCTTCATTAAAATGCTAACTCATCACACAAAGTCACCAATTGAGTCACACAGGCTTGAAGCTTATCAACCGAAAACCCTGAGACTACCAACTGGTAGTCATACAAAGCTTCCATGTACTAGTTCACATATCAACATGTTGGTTCACCTTGAACAAACACACCGCTTCACTTTAGCACATATACCGATTCACAATGTTATACCGGTTCTCACATATACCAGTTCTTGGTAACATACTAGTTCTCTCTTCTTCAGCATATTGACATCAATGACAACATACAATGTCATCATGTACCCATACTGGTTCACATAATGCCAAAACAAATTGCATATATCATTAACATAACAATTCATACAACACATTACAAAAGGTATGAGCAAGAAGATGAATGTTTCCTTTTATTGATTTTCAAGATAAAACTAATACATTCATGAAAATGTTACAATGGATCACCAAAACTGCAAAAGACTATTTGCTATTATATTAAAGTTTTCTCTAATGCATATATATCAAAAGGTTTTTTGTAATCATCCTTTCTTCTTGGCCCTGAATTCCCTTTTATAACACTAGGAAGCAAAACAAGCCTCAGGCCGAAGAAGACACATGTCAAAATTCAAAATTACAAAATTGACCTAAAGTCTAGGTCCTTGAGTTCTATGTGCAACTTGCATTGAATGATGGTGGCTGAAAGGCATCATCCTAGGAGCTTGGTATGTGGTCCTGCACAAGACGTCCTCATATTTGTACTTCATATCTACTCTTGTTAGGATTAAAAGTGCAATATGGTATGTGATGGTAGATACCTTGGAGATTGGTCCTAGCTGGCTGAGCGCTCAAATCATTCTCCCAAAATAGATATCCTACACAAAACATTTAGGGGTAGCAAAAATGGAAGGCAATGACAAGTCCTTCTCTTCAATCTTCTCTTCTTCCAAGGAGTAGTATTTTTTATGCAATGCTTCAATTTCATCAATTGGCCAAGAAAAACCCCTCAAGCTATGTAACATGTTCATAGCTTCCTTTGTTTTGTGAGTGGGCACAACTGCAGCTCCTAAGGAAAATTTATGATACATTTGTTCAACCTCCATGATTTTATCAACAATATTTAAAAAAGTATCACTTTGATTTGGGTCTCCCTCCAAAGATGCCAAAACTGCATTTATTGCTTCTTGAAATCCCTGCTTCCATTCCTCTAGGCTTTTGATCTGACCCACATCTGTCAAAATTGTAGGAATAAGCCACTTTCAGAGTCCTTAGAAAGAATCAATCATTCCCATTAGTGCTTTTCTTTCCTCCTATATGGTGAGAAACTCTTTAATCAATATATTATAACTCTTCCAAGTTTCCCCTACAATCTGAGTTGGTTGGGCCACATTCTTTACTTCCAACATGACCTCCTTCAGGCTTTGACTCCTTGACAACCACGTAGCTCTAATTGGTTGAAAGAATGAAATAAATTCATCAAGCTGACTTAAAAGCTTAGATGTCAAAGAATATGAAGTATGACCTTCATTTAATTTATCAAAGATTTTATTTGAAATCCTTAAAATTAAATCTTTCCCGATTTCAAAATAATTGTTTTTAGCCTCATCTTTGATCCTTTGCATTTCTTTATTCATTTTTTCAAGCTCCTTGGGTCTAATCCCTCCAGAAGAATTAGCTGATAACTTCTTTATTTGTTCCTCTAACGCAATGTTCTTAATAAATAAGTAATTATAATTTGCATTCAAAGCAACATGCATATCCTTTAACTGTACATGTTTTTGTTGTAGATCCTCTATTGCAATCTGAGCAAGATGGATTGCATGCTTGGAAATCGCCACACCTTTTGAAGCAGTTATATCCTCAAGGGTCTTTACAATATCATCCCCTATTTTTTGTTGTACCCCCTACAAAACTATGGGATTTTGAGTGCTAGGAGCCTTTGACCATACAACAAAAGCCTTTGAGCTTATGCTGACCCCGGAGCCATGTTCTCCAAACTCTCTTGCAAAATTGGGATCCCTCTGCCATATGATCTGATCTAGCAAAATAATTATTTCCACATTCCACCCCAGGACCAAGAGCATTTCATTTTTCATCACCATCTCTCTGCTCTCTTAAGGGGTGTAATTAAATTTATCCTTGTCAAAATTGTTGATTTCTTCATAAGGCATACTCTTCAATTTCTCTCTTAGCCAAAATGATCTGAACTTAGGGGTGTTAAGAAATTATCACCCGCCATAAATTTCTTTGAAGAAACAATCCTTTCATCATCTGCTTCCTCTATAGGGATTGTGCTTGGGATGATAGCCCTGTCCAGATCATTAAAGACTTCATCATTTGCATCATCCTGGAATGTATCTCTTGGAGGAGAAGGTGGCGACACAGAATTATCAAAATCTTCTTGAACATCTACAAAATTGGATATCTTGGCTTTCCCCTTTTCAATCTTCCTGACCTGCTCAGAAGCCACCTTCTTATCCTTTTACACACCTCCTTTAGAGGACTCTGCAGATGCTTCCTCAACTATCTGAGCCTTTTGAGATGGATCAATTGGCTTTTCTTTATATTCCACTCATTTATCCCCGACTTCTCTTTGTTGCAATTCATCCTTAATTATGTCATATTCCTTTCTTAGCATGAAAGATATTCTAGCAAAATCATCTCGAAAATGACGGAAGGAACCTAGAAAATTGGGGTTCTCTTGTTTCATCTCTCTTTCAAATTTGTTCATGAGGTCTCACTTCTTCCTTCTCTGCTCAGCCTCACGAGGAAGGGAATTTCTTATTAAGTCTTCCATTTCTAAAAAAAGAATGAAAATACCCTTTCTCTTTCAATATTTTTACTTTGATATCATTTATACACCCCTCGAGGTCATAATGCCTAGCCTAGGCAACTCTTAATTTGCTATTTTTTAGCAAAAAATTCTGCACCTTTTCTAATGCATCACAACCCATAGTGAATTCATTGAATATTGTTACCCTGTGGAGGAGATTTCCCTTTATATCTATTTTGATTTGCTCCTTTTCCATCCACATCATTTGCCAAATTAATTCTAGGAAAGCCAACCTTGGGGAGACAAAAATTGGCAGAACATGGGGCGCCTGCTCACATCCATAAATTCTGATAATTGTACAATTTTCATAGAAGAAGAAATCCCCAAAATCGTGGGTGAATGCACCCTTAGGGTATACCAATCCATCTGCCCTGCAACTCCTTATTCTCAATATATTAATAATTTCTTTAGGCAACCTTTGCAACACTACCCCAAGCCTTGTAAAACTTTTCATCATAAAGTGATCAAAGAATACACAATAATCACCAAATTTGGACCCCTTGTCCCATACTTGAGTCCATCTTTGCACTGGCCATGAGATACCTATATAGGGATCATTGGTCCTTATTCGCAATTCCAGGTCCCAATATGCTATGTTCTGATAAATAATCAAATGACAAACCAAAGAATAGTGCATGAATTGTAATTTCACATCTTTATTTTTAGCCTTCATCATCCCCTCATGAATTCTATCATGAATAACACTTGCAAAATCATACAACTCATTTATTGAAGGGTGCTGAATATTAATAGCCATCATCATAAAATCAACAAGAAATTTTGTTAGTTCGCAATCAATTCCAAGGACCTACCCCAATGCACAATGAGTTTTAACAAAGTATGGCTCAAAGCAATCAAGCATGAAGGGCTCCCTTTCAGATGGCAGGACATAATTGCATGAATTCTTGTAGATTTTCCTCATGAAATGAGGAACAAGGTCTTTCTTGTACCTTTCCTTCTTTTTCTCATAATCTCTCTTCAAGTTGTCCTTGTTTATGCTTATGAGGACAATCTTATCTAGCCCAAAACATTCAATGATGGACCCGGGAGAGATGTCTAGTAAGACATAGACTTCTGCAGTCCTAATAGTCAGGCTTGGAATATCATATGCAGTTGCTAGTTCCCTTATGAGCATTGGTTCCACAAAAACATTGGGTACCACCAATTTGCCCACATTCAACGTCCAAGGGTTGCACACTGGGATGGCCTTGTCTTTGTTACCATAGAAAGAATAGAAAATGTCCCAGCCCCTTTCCTTGATTATGGAATCACTACACCCTACCTCATTGTTAGTGGAAAAATTTCTCAGATGATCCTGTATTGTGGATCCTTCAAACAATTCAAGCAGGTCCTGTTGTAGGCTCTCGGTCTGTCTAGTTGGCCTCTTTGCACTCTTCTCCAATTTCTGATCGACCTCATATTGTAATTCTTCGCCGGTCATAGCAGGAAAAAGAGAAGTGGGGGGGTGTGTTGATGGTTGATCCTCTTGGGTTGATGACTCTCTCTTGGATTGTTTCTTGGAGCACTTTGCAGGTTTGGGGGTATTTTCCTTAATTTGAGTAGCCTCCTTGGCTGGCTCCTGAGGGTTTTCTCCCTGTAGGGTTGGGGCTTCCTTAGAAGATGGGTGAATTGTAGAAGGGGATGGGGTTTCAATAGAGGTCACTTCGACTGAAACCCTTACTATTCTCTTCCTCCTCTTTGGAGTGGGTTTTCTTAGTTTAGGAGCAAGAGAAGGATCAACTGAAGACTCACTCTCAGAAGCAATAGTGGCGGTCTTTCAGAGTGTTTCTATCTTTCTCTTTTTGACCTTCTCCTTCGGAAGGGAGATAGCTTCAGCCTATTCAGATGTTTGTGGGAAATTTCTATGGCTTGGTTACACATAGGGGCATTCGCAATTTCTTGCACGGGGGCAACCATATCCATAGGCGTAACCTCAATAACAGGGATTGATGAGCTTGCTTTGACAGGGACAATAGATATCTTAGTAGGGGAGGTCATTTTTAACACTTGAGGTCCTAAGAAATGGTTCGAAAAGAAAATACAAGAGTAAAACCTACTGACCACTAGGGCACACACACAAACAGCTCAAAATACCACTGCAGCAATTTGATAATGCGCACAAGCAGGACATAATTACTTACTGATTTTCTTTTTTACTTAAATTGCTTGGAAGGCATGCTGGAGTGCTAGAAATCACTTTTCTTCTCACTCTAGAATGCTCTAAATTCTCTCTGGCATGCAAGGTATGAAAAAATGCCATTGAATTCTCATTTTATTACGACGCCATTAATTCATTCGTGTTGGAAAGAGGTAGTTGTTGGTGCCAATTTTGAATTCATCTGTTGATCTTTCAATAGAAATTCATGATTTCTCATTGACCTTCCCTGAATATTGGCGTGGCATCCCCTTCAAGTCTCCTTTGTCACGTTAGAAATTCATATTCTCTGAAGCTCCTTCGGCTATCTCAGCTATCTCTGCAGGATAATCCTCTATTGTAGATTTCCCTTGTTTTATTTATCTCACGATGTCATTTACCCATTCTTCTATCCTTGTGGAATAAGCTTTTATGTGTTTTACCTTGGAAGCCTTATCTCGCGTTGCTCCTAGCCTTCCACTTGCATGCCCTTTTCCTTTATGTTCCTACTGTCTGCAGGATAAGCCTTTGAACTAGCTTTGTCTTATCCCAAAGTATCCTTTTATCTTTGTGAGAATGCGCGAGATACACTTTCCCTTATTTCTAGCTTATAACTCTTATTCTGCGGCCATCTCTGAACAAGAGGAACACATCGCAGGATAAGACTTCCTCTTCTTTCATTTAACACTCTTATCCCATGATGCACCTTTGAGTATCACTTGTTGATCTTTCATTCACCTTTGTTGTGGATCTCTGCTCCCCGTGGGAAAAGCCCTTTTACCCTTTTCTTAGTTATTTTCTTATCCCACGGCCCTTTTCTTATCCCCACGGGAATGCATAGGATAAGAAAAGAATAGAATTCTTCTTTGTTAACTTGTCTCGCGTTGCCTTGTAATGCTATTATGGTAACTTGGAGACCATGCAGGATAAGTTTTCCCCTTTGTGCCTAAGACAACCCTTATCCCGTAGGCCTCTCACAATGCTCCTAGATCATTGTGGGATAGGCCTCTACTGCTTGTTTCTTTTAGCCGCTCCTTATCTTGCATTGCTCTCTTGCATTGCTTCTTTTCTCACCTTGCAGTTGTTGTGAGATAAGGATTCCTTTATAATTATTTCCTGCTTCTTATCCCATGATTCTAGATCATTGATGCAAATGTATTGCGGGATAAGATGCACTCTTTGGAAATTATCATTTCCTTATCCCGTGAGTTTGAAAATCACAATGAAACACCCAATGGGATAAGGGACAAGTAGCGCTTTCTTTGTAAATCTTATCCCGCCCGATCGAGTCACTTGGGGTCAACACTTAGGTGATCATTTAGAACACGTGGAAAACCTTATGGGTTAAGTTATCATGCACAGGACCTTCCTAGGGAAATAAATGACTCAAAGTGGTATATACCGTACCCATTGATCTTTCATTCACCTTTGTTGTGGATCTCTGCTCCCCGCGGGATAAGCCCTTTTACCCTTTTCTTAGTTATTTTCTTATCGAGCGACTCTTTTCTTATCCCCATGGGAACGCATGGGATAAGAAAAGCATAGCATCCTTCTTAGTTGACTTGTCCTGCGTTGCCCTATAATACTATTATGGTAACTTGGAGACCCTGCGGGATAAGATGTGCTCTTTGGAAACTATCATTTCTTTATCCCGCGAGGTTGAAAATCACATTGAAACACCCAGTGGGATAAGGGACAAGGGGTGCTTTCTTTGTAAATCTTATCCCGTGCAACTGAGTCACTTGGGGTCGACACCTAGGTGATCATTTAGAACACGTGGAAAACCTATGGGTTAAGTTATCGTGCGCAGGGCCTTCCTAGGGAAATAAATGACTCAAGACACAGGGTTTTAACAATACTTAGGAGTATTTTGCATATTAAAAAAACCTTTACGAATGGCAATTCCTAACGCAAGGGGTCAATAATCAAATGACAAAGAACCCTTTCAATCATCTCTTAAGATACGAAAACTTGCTACCATAAGTAAAAAATGAGAAATAACATAGCTCAGGAGAACTAAAAGAAGAACCTAAGACATATAACCCTCAAGAACCCTAAAACCCTAACTCTCAAGTGACATGCACTGCATAAAACAAATTTTTTACCATATCCAACACACTATATTTCCTGCTTCTGGTGTTTATCTCAAAGCGACATATACCTTTGGGATAAAATAAATATTGTTTAAATTACTTGATTTTTTCTACTTTCCTGATTACCCTTTTACTTCTTGTATTGAGTTAGAGAAAACTTCTGTAGCTTTAACCTTTCACTTATGCCAAATACAAAAGCTTTGTGATGTCTGGCATGCTAGGGGTATTAGGTATTGTTACTAGATTTTGGGGTATCAACAGTAGGATAGAAAAATGAGGATGATGCCCCCTTTAGAGGGTACTCGAGAAAAAAAATAACATCATCAAGCACCAATTTGAAGAATTGATTGGTGAGTAGGTACACCCACCTAGGTTCTGCAAAACCTAAAGTGAGGGAGTTAGCAATCTTGAAAGGTTCACTCTATTAGTTGGCCAAATCAATTGGAGAGTATCTAATTGAATGAATCCTAATTGAAGCAGATCCCTAGGACATTTTTCTATTCTTTTCAAAAGAATTGAATGAATCCTAATTGAAGAAGATCCCTAATGCATATAATTAACTAAATGTATCTAAAATGAACTCATCTAAGATGAATGGACGAATCTAAGCTAGAAAGAGAGAGAGAGAGGAAAATACAGAGGGAGAGAGGGAGAGAGGGAAGGAGAGAGAGACTTGAGAGAGAAAGATAGTAATAGGTGTATGTTGGAAATGTGGTATCAACCTACATGACGAGAAAACATCTCAAAGATACACATGAAATATTGCATTAGAGGTTATAAATCAACAAAACAAGTAAGTGAGTCTAAAACTCTCAAAATCATTCCATGGTCCTCTATCTCTAAAGATCCTCAAGATTCAAGATGGCCCTCACTTGGAAGAGCACTTGATCTCTTGGATGACAACCTAGAGAATGAGATTTAGAGGATTTTAGGATCAAAATGGATGCAAGAATGATCCCAATGAGTGATTTAGATATGAAACTAGATGATGATATGGTGCAAGATATTTATATGAAGCTAAAACTAACATGAAAATGGTATTAAAATGATATTAAGCTAGTATGAAAATGAATCTAACATGATATGCAAAACATCATGAATCTAAGCCATGATGCTACTAAATGATCTAAAAATGCTATTATCAAAGAGAGGCTAACAAAGATTGATGAAATGATACTATAAATTAGATGCACACAAGAGTTGGATATTTGAAGAAGGAATGGGCTCTATTTATAGGAAAAATAGGGCAATGGATGGTTGAGATTGAATAATCTCAACAAGGGCTAGGATTGAAAGTTATCAATCCATGTGCGGGATTCAATCCAATCCCAAGTTGACAAATGTCACCTTCAGAGGGCTTGAGAGGAGAGACAAGAGGCATTAAATTCTTGAGGAGACATGGTGATTACCTTAGGAGGTAAGGTTATGGTTACGTTAGTGAATAACAAATGGATAAAGCCTTTACCCAAAGGATAAGCTCTTGTGCAAGGGTTAATAAGATAACTAGATTCAAAACCATGAGTGCTTGATGAGAACCTTGGGTTAGATGAAGGTTAAGTAAATATTGATTTATTTAAATGTAAATTTTTTAATTTTTGCAAGTGGGGGGATTTAATTAAATGTAAATTTTATTAAATGGCTTGAAGGGGGGATTTAATTAAATGGCTTAGATACAAGGGGGATATTAATCAAATCTTTAATTTGATTAATAGGCTAATTAGAAGAATAGAGATATTAATTAAACCTTAATTTAATTAATTGCAAGAATTAGGGATAATTAAATGAATAAAATTCACTTAATTCATTGTGCAACTTTTAGGTATCTATAATAGGCAAAGAGAGAGAGATGGGAGAGAGAAAGAGAATGGGAGGATGGGGAGAGAATGGAGAAAATGGGATGGAGACATCTGTGTGTATGTGTGTGTGTGTGTGAGAGAGAGAGAGAGATTGATAATATTCATAATATTTAGAAGTCATCCACAAGTTAGTTTATCAATCATAATGTCTAGTCAACTAGGTCCTAAAACCCACACGTTACTCCAAGAGTGGGGACATGAACTACAAGTCACCCAACCCACACTATACTTGGTCCAATGAACATCCACGCACTTTGTCTAGCTAGTGCATAGCACAATACTCTAACTTGCATTTATTTGGAACACCTTGGAACAAACTACGAACTAGTCATAGTGAGCATAATGTCAACCTTAACTTTCCTTCTTGATCACCCCCTATAAAATTTGAATAGATTTGTCTTTATGTTTAGCCTTACTTATTTTTCAAACTAAAATCCTCAAAACAACATAGTGACATAGAACGTGGTACAAAATCTTGCATCAATGTACTAATAGGTTGTGAGCAATAGACCTTTGTAAAATATCATAAATAATTTTTAATATAGAAATGTTTCATATCCCATAGGTCAATTTTGATTTTTACATATAATTACATATAGAAATGTATAATATTCCATACCTTGGCAATGTTTACTTATAATTTCATATAGAAATGTTTAATATCCCATAGGTCAATTTTAATTTTTACATATAATTATAATGTCCCATATAATTATAATTACCCATTTAATATCCCATTTAATTATGTAATTGAAAAATCACATTTACATATAATTATAATATCCCATAGGTCAATTTGAATTTCAAATTACTCTGCAAAGCAAAAGACTTCGAAAAACTCCATTCCTGCAAGGCAAAGCAGGAGAGGATCAAATTCACAAACGATGGTGAATGAAGAGTTCATTCGTGCGCAGGAGAGGAGATTCGTAGGTGGGGGAAATTAGTTTACAGGTGAGAAATCACTTAGCTTCATCTTATGTGCAGTTCAAACATAATAAAAATTATTTGTTTCCCTTTTCAATGAGCTTCTAGGGTTTTTAAGGGACTTTTTCTTAGTATTGCAAGGGTTTGTATGCTTTATGAAGGCTTTGAAGGATGTTCTTTGAATATTGGAATTGTGTTGAGTACTTCTTTTATATATGGACAGTAAATTGAATGTTAGGGGAAGACATTGTATGTGATGTGTGAGGCGACCAACACGTCTTGTCACTAGGAACCTTAAGCATACTGGAAGATCAGAACTTAGACATGTATTGCAATTACATAAAAAATAAATTATTATTAAGTGCTATCAAAAGGGGATAGCTCCCTTACATCCCATATGCAAGCTACATAGTAGCAGAAATAGAAAAAAAAACTATTCTAAATAACGAAAAAATTGTAGTGAGCCTTTCACCAATGTCCACCACATACACAGTCGAGGCCACACTAAGCCAGTTATCATTTGAGTTCAGGAATCTCCTGAAGGGCCCCAAGTCATGGTTTATGACACCCACCCAGAACACCTCCCAAGCCTCTACCATGAAATCCTTTCTTCCTTTCTTGCACAACCCTGGCCTCCCGAGCATCCTCGTCCTCCAACTCAGACTCTTCCTCCGACTCAAACTCTTCCTCTGGTGGATCCAATATGTAATGTTTTGGATTGAAGTACATGCCCAGAACACTAGTCCAACCGTCTGAATCCAAGTCTAGAATAGCACTTGCTACCGCCTGTCCATCGATCGATCTTATGAAGCCATCGATCATTTGTATGCATGCTTCCTTGGAGTCAAGGATTTCAACCATTGGGCATAGAATCGCCTCATAGACAAAACCATCACACCAGTGCCTGTCCACACCCAAAATAGCCCTAGCCAGATGCCACAGCGCATCGCAAGTGAGCTCATCATAGTCAAAAAGTCTCATGCATTGTTGCTGAAATGTCTCCTTCGCACATAGGCAGCTCAACCCAAAGTGGTGGACCATTTTCCCTCAGTTCTCCTGCTACATTCATTGCTCAATCTTCCTTCCTATTTAACCTTAGCCTTATGATTTACTATCCTTATCGAACATCAGGCTCTGTCTAAAAGAGAAAGAAATCTGATATCTCATGAAAACCAAATCCATCTTTGGATTTGAAGTGTCCTAATCTCTTGCCACCTTCTCCCAATGTCCCTTCATTTAGGGTAATCGGAGCCTTGTTTTCATCTATCATGATCACCTCTGTTACTCTGGATCCAAATTTATGGTTTAGAATCCAGATTAATACCCTCCCTTAGTTGTACCTATCCAATGCCTTCTTTTTTCCACCTCCACGAGGCTTCATAGTTGTCCACTAGAATCTGTTCCAAATCCTCACTCGGGATTGCCTCAAAAACCTGCCCATCCTTTGACCTTTAAATTTATTCCCATGTTTGCCATGTAATCTACAACCATGTTCACCTCCCTGAAAACATGTTTGACCTCATAGTCGGGAACTTTATTTAGAGCATCCATAATGTCCCTCAGAATCCTCTGTATTTTTCAATTTGGTGTGACACCATTCTTAATGGCGTTGATAACTATCTATGCATCACCTTCTATCAGTATAGAGTTCAAACCCTTCTCTACACATTGTTTGAGTCCTCTAGCAATACAATAGCTATAGATTATGCTAGGAAAAGGTATATATGGGCCTATAATATTGATACAAAGCAAGGGTTCGGTGTTGAAACAAACAAAGCCAATACAGACTCGATTAGTTTCTTGCTATACTAAATGAATCGGCTCTACCAAAGCTCTTATGGATCAAACAACAAATTTGTAAAATAAAAACTGTCAGAAAAAATGCCTTAAAGAAATGTGGTCTCATGGTGATGGAATGCCATGAAAGTCAAATTACTATCGATTGTCATGGCATTCCATCACCATGAGAACACATTTCTTTGAGACATTTTTTCAAACAATTTGTTGCCTTGTCTATGCAAGGTAGTGAAACATTTTATTGACCTTCATATAAGATGTAAGCTAAAATAAGATAAATGAATTACATATGCACAAACCTAAACTCCTTTGAGGAGGATCCTGCACAGTCTACATAAAGGCAAGGTGATGATTGTTCTCATGGATTAGCAGGTATAAGTCAATACACCCTATAGAAACCATTTATTATTTGCTTGCTTTCTCTTTACACCCATCTTGAAGTGGTTGAATAATAAGCTAGGTTTTAGCTACTATATTTTGTCAAAACTTTGATTTTTTTTCTCACCTAAACCACCTTGACATCCACATGTTATAGCTCATTCCAATCTGTTGGCCCTCCTATATGCTTTAAGTGACAAGGAAGACTATTTTTCTGAGTTTTTGAAACTCCAAAACTACCACGAAAACAAACTTACTCGGTTTTTGAAACCTCCACATTAGCAGCAACTCTAATACAATTATCAACACTTGAGGCCCCAGTTGGCCTTATTCGAATTTAAATCTCAACATCAACTTTAGGGCTGACTTCTTCATCAACAGGACCCTCAATGATGAATATGGCAAAAACCCATGAGCCATTCTTATCAATCCATGCAATGGACCTTTGACAACACGCCCTCAAATCTATTTGCAATATTTGCAAAAAATCAACAAGATATGGTGAGCCATCTATTACAACTTCTTGTTGTCTCTCTCGATAGAATCCTAAAATTTATTTCCTCTCACAATAACAATTGAACCTCTCCCAAATATCTCTCTCATTTGATGGAGTGCAGGTACCACCAAATAAGTATGTGTCAAATGTGTCTTCCTCAAGTGAGGGAAATTCAAGAAGATAAGATCAGGAAAGTGAGACATGTAGTAGGTCTAAAAGAGGGAGATCAACTAGAGGCCAAAAGATTAGAAGAAAATTCCATAAACACATGGAATTATTTCTTTCTCAAGGGGGGTCATGTTCTTTGATGACAATAGAATAGGCGACATCAAGGTGACCTTGAGGTACAAACATCTACAGAAACAATGGGTACCCAAGGAACTTCCTCAAATAAACACTATTTTTTGTGTTAAAGAGAGGATATATCGCATAGCACCATCGTCATTACATGGTTTGGGCCTATTTTCCATGGACGACATAAAGGTCTATTACAAAAAAGTTTCTAAATTGATGGATAATGTCGAACCCTGTTACAATTACAAAAATTGAATGCAGTTGGTTCGATATACACGAAGTATGCATAGGTACATTGATAGAAGGCCAAAAGGGACAGGGAATATTATAGGTTTTATAAACAGTACACGGCCTGGGTCAACTTATAGGCAACCCAACTGCATATTTGAGGCGCGCGAGGGAAACCGTGTATTCATATGTGCGATAAAATCAAAAAGTGTAGAGGAAGAGTTGCTAATCAATTACAATTTGAATCACATAGATACAAACAAAGTTACTATTGCAAGGGTGGTGCTATATATACCATTTAAACCAACCTCCAATTAATGACTCCAATATACCATTTTATTACTGTTTTTTTTGGTAAGTCTATAGGTTTCATTTCGGTAATGTTTTTTAATATATAATTTTTGTCACAATGCGACATTGATCCGACACATAGAATAGACCGGGATGTAGCTTCGAGCACTTCTACCGAGCAGGTAAACCTCATTGTAATTGTACAAATTAGATACAAGCAAAATGTTATTTTATTATGTTCTTTTCTTTAGGGTTTTGGATTAATTTTGATAATGTTACTAATATTCTTGTCACAAACAGATGTTCGGGGAAAGACACTTGCAGTAGTTGAGAACATCGATACATAGGTGGACTCACTATTATGCGATGATGACATCGCATATTCCACAAACCCTTCTGAAATGATAAGAAAGACGCAAAAAAAATTTATAAATAAATTCTTAAATTGTTATTCATAGTCCCTCAAACTGATGAGATAAAAGAGAGGGTGAAACAATTGATAAAGAGAGCACAAAACTTGCAAGTAAGCAGTCATGAAATCTTTAGTTATAACATAAGTTCATTCATGGTTTATATTTTATACTCTTTTATGTCATGAACTAAAATATGTACATGTTATTTGTATAGGAATTTTTGCGTCCTCATGAAGCTGGTGGCCATGATCAGGGTACTCCAGGTAGTTCAGGTGATGACCATGTTCTGTGAATACACCAACTCATATTTTTACATGTTCCTATCCTTCTATTAATGTGATTGCTCATATATTTAATGTATTAATCTTTAGGTGTTGTCCATGTTCCCATGCATTCACCACCTCATCCGACCCCATCATCAACGTCTATAGTGGCAAGTACAATGTCTACAACACGCAACATGCAGTCATCAAGTACTGCACTGACTTGTGCAACAGGACATGCACATGGGGATGTAGAGGCCACTAGTGGTGATATTTTAGCAGCATTTCCTTGATCTTCCCATATTACTAGTACGGGAACATTGCCGGTCAAATTTATGGTGACCAATGATCTTGTTCCCATAAAGATAGACAAGGTTCAAGGTACTTTAAAATAATTATTATATATAGTCCAATTATAATTTAATTATTGATCACTCATTTTGGACTAATGATCCCATGATTTTTTTGCAAGAAATGATGGTTTTTATAAACATCTAAATGATATTACATTGGAGATCTTCAGGCCCACCATACGTACACAACAGAATGCCCAAAATCAACAATTAAAAGATGAACTCATAAACCGTTTGCTTGTGTTGTTTGAAAATGACACATTCAACAAAACCAAGGTCCTTTAGATAGTTGGCACATATATAAAGTATGTGAGGGACCGATATAGAACACATTTAGATAACAACAGAAAGTACGAGCGTCCCCCCATGATTCCAGAGAGGGAGTGAAAGGACCTCATTTCAGATATGTGTTAATGAATGTTAATGAATGATATGTGTTAATGAATGTTAATGAATGATATGTGTTAGTGAAATTTGATGAATGTTACGTGTTAATGAATGTTATGTGATAATGAATGAATGTTATATTTTATTAATGGATGAAAGAATGAATGAATGTTATTTGTTAACGGGGAATTTAGAGTGATGTTAGGGGAGGGAAGGGTCAAATGAGCTTCCACCTTCACGTGGTTGGCCATGTTAAGTAGAGAATATTAAAGTATTCTTGAAACAAAGAGAATCTCAATAAGGTAACACACTTTTCGATATTTCATTATGCTCCACTGTTAATCTTATTGAATAATATGTATTGAATCTTAATTGTAGGGTCCAACAGAACTGACACGAACAACATCACAAGAAGTTACTTAGTGGATACCATCAAAGGTAAGGTCCTTGATTAAGATTTTGTTGTTTATATTCATATTTCTTATTACAGAAAATAGATTTTGTTGTTTATATTCATATTGCTGATTACATAGGCAAATATTCATTTAACTTTTTAAAAGGGCAGACACCAAATACACCAAATAGTTGTCTAAGTCTGAGATCAAAGATTAACAATTAGGAGTCACCAAATACACCAAATAGTTTTCTAAACAAGGGCTAGAACCCACTATGAAATATAGTTTACACTTGTCCTTGAACTGAGAATTTCAATATTTTAATGAAATACATTGGACACTGCCTTAAAAAATGAGCCGACCTCACATGAAATTGGTCTAAGGTGGAAATAATGGTAAAAGAAACATCTGAGCTTTTAAATTCAACTTTAACTTGAGGGTGATGGAACCAATGGTGGGACAAGTGAAGCCATCATGCACCTTAATCAAGACTTCAAATTTATCATAATTATCTTGATATAATACATATATGAAAAGATATTCTTTTGTATTCATATTAACCATATAACTGTGAATTTTCCTTTTTTCTAAATGATGTTACTATTTTGACTGTGTATTGTAGGTCTATCAGACTTGGGACTACCAAAGATTTATTCATATTGCTTCTACGATACTATAATGTTCTCATTCATCTAAACCTTATACCCCTTTAACCCTAAATCATTGTAACTACCTTTAGCCCTTTTGGCATTGGATCAAATCCTTAATTGGGTAAAGTTGTTAACTACTTCTACTCTCTATCATTAACTTGCTACAATTTTTTTGATCCAATCCTTGTATATGAACATCTTTTCCTATGGACTGTGAGAGGTCACTTTGTGGTTTGAGGTCTTTATAATCTTAGTGTGTTGCTATGATTGTAATCTATGCATCTTTTAACCCTTCATGACCTTGTACATCATCTCTGACCTATAACTAGTCATTGTACTATAGTAGAATGCATAATGGATACCTATCTTCATCAGGGCTTTGCATGTTACTTTTGTCATTTTACTCACTCTCATATCCATGCTTTATCAAGGTCTTCATTACCCAAATAGTCCCTCTTGGTTGTGTTTGTATATTGTTAGAATATATGGGATTGTTGATTTTGTATATTGTTAGAATATATAGTTTACCATAGTTAGTCATTGAGGTAAGGAGTTATATAGGGGTAGTTCAATATTTGAGAAAGCTTATCAAATCATATTCCATATTTGCAATGATCTATATTCCCTGATGGCAATTGTTTTTAATTTTTTTAAATATAGCCTGTTAGTTGGATTTCTGACGGACATGCCCAACATAGGCCCCGACGAGAGTGTTGTATCTGTGATGAAATATTTCTCCACAAACACAACACTCTCATCAGAGCTTCCTTACATTTGTTGTCAGAATTCTAACAAAAAAGGACACTATGTTTTGATAGGAATGTTGTACCTACGATGAAAAATTATGTTGTAGGTGCACCATTCCCATCGGAGCTTCCTTGTATTTGTTGTCGAAATTACGACAAAAAAGGGCACTATGCTCCAATAGGAATACTGTACCTACAACGAAAAATTTCATTACAGGTGCACCATTCCCGTCGGAGCATAATCCCCTTTTTTATTGAAATTCTTACGAAAAACCCAATGCATGGTTTGTCGGAAGATTGGTGACTTTGTCAAAATTCCAAAGAATTAGACTGCCACAATCTGTGTTAACTTCCGACAAAGAAGGTGTCAAAATTTTGATGAACATCTGTTCGTCGAAAACCTAACAAAATTCTAGCGACGAATTTTTTTTTGTCATTTTATCGAATCTATGACAATAATATGTTAGAATTATGATGATAGTTCATCGGAAAATGACCCCAAATGTGTTAGGGGTCACATGAGTTATCCATATGCATTGTTACTTTGTTTTTGAATGCTTATTTTAAGGAAGTATTCGTATTATGTTTTAGCTCTTCCACTAGTTGGAATCGCTATTTGACATCTAATACTCTATTCACATCTTCAAACATCCACACCCAACTGTTAGCAACCATCTCCCTCCTCCATTTGACATCCTTTTGTGCTAGTGCTCAAGCTAAGGGCATACTTCATGTGGTAACGAGATCTTGGAGAGGAGGATAAAGAAGAGTCCCGGCATAGGGAGAATCATGGGAAAGTATCATATTCATTGTTTATTTATTTCCTAACTAAATTCTTGTGCTAATATTATTTTATATTGCTTGGAATGGATGTCTTCATGCAATGCTTATGGTTGAAGGCTCTTTACTAACATGATTTCTTATTGATTTATACTAGTCCCATTTCTTTTGCATTTCACTAACAATATTTATAACCCTAATTGAACCCTAATTTAATTGTAATACAACTTAATTGAACACTAACCCTAACCCTCACATTACTTCTAGTCAAAGTTGAATCTTAATTTAACTCCAATGTTAACCCAACCTATAAATTAACCCTAATCCTAATTAAAGATTAGTTACCCTAACCTTAAATCCAAGATTTAATATAGAACCCTAAAGCTAACAACATGCTTTATCCTTACACAATTTTTTTATTTATTTTGTTTTTGTTGTGCCAGTGGTATCACCGCAACCCAGCCCAACACCCAACCTGCCTTACCTTGGGCTTACTTATTGCCAAGTTGGGGTTCAAGAAGGGGCAAGTTGAGGTGAGACTAGTCCATTGGGGATGTACCAAGCCTCCCGCAAGCCAAGTGCATCAAGTGAGTTCAGGCCTCAAAGTTGAACTCGAGACCAATGGGGAGCAAACCCACGGCCCAAGCCAACTCCACTACTCGTGTGGGCCTTTATTCTTACACTCTTACCTTATTTGAATCTTAACACTAATTATAATCTAATTGAACACTACCCCTAACCCTAACAATGATTCTAATTGTTCCCTAATCCTAACCCGAAGCATTGACCTAGAATAGTAATCTTAATTGTAACCTAACCTTAATCCTAACCCCAAACTAACCTTACACCTAACCTTAATCTAACCTTAATTGAACCCTAACCATAGCTCAACCATGTTGGTATTATGAATGTGTTGCATTGGTTTTATCATTGATGTCAACACTTGTCAACACTTATCAGCACCTATCTTTTTGGAGATCTTTGGTTATGTTCACCAACATGTTTAGTGACTTATGCACAGTCACCGGTATCTGGTTCACCGACAGGTTATATTGTTCACTGGCAGGTTATATTGTTCACCGGCACAGAGGATGACTTGTTATCATCTGGAGATTACTTGGTTATGTCGAAGAATGGTTTGGATACTTGCTTTTTGTGATTTGGTTATTGATCTAATTGAGTTGGCATATTTGTTGTTACCGGCAAATTGGTCTAGGTTATGGACCGGCATGCGTTATCTATTCCAGATCAGCACGACATGTTATGGAGATGATTTATTGATTGGTTATTATTGTAAATGCATTGAGCCGACATGATGCATCACATCTTGACTTATTTGTAATTGATTTAATTGTAATATTCTTAGTGAGTCGACCTACACATTTGGTCATAGGTTTTGGTATATATGTAAGATCTCATTTGTGAGATTAATATGATAGTAGTCGAGGAAGGTAATAAGGTATATACAGAGCTACTCACGCAGACATCATTTGAATGTTCAAGGAAGGTATGAAGAAGACAATTAGAGCTTAACCGGTACTAAATCCAACATATGAAGATGTTATTTTGAGTAGTACATTATCTAGGATTTAACCATCCTATTGTAGTCAGTGTGACTCTCATTTTGTGATTGAGCGGTGAGCACTAGACACTTGGCCTTTCTGGATGTGCAGACCCCATTTGTACACACATACTATCTGCAGTAGTATCATCTGATTGTGGGTAATGTTTCCCACTGTGGTTTTTCCCCTTACAAGGTTTCCACGTACAAATATTTGTGTGATGTGTTGTGGATGTTATTTGTCTTTATGTTTCATGCATTAAGCTTCACCGGTATTGTTATTAACTGTTAAATTGTCAACCAGCATTAAGTTTGGTTTATCGGTAGTATGCATCAAGTTTGATTAGGTTAGATTTGGGTTGATATTAATAGACAAGTGATTCACCTACACACAACCTTGACACTACTTAAACCCTACCTTGAACTCAAACCATAATCTAACCATAATTGAACAATAACCTTAAAAATAACCCTAATTGAATACTAACCTAAACCCCAACCTTAAAATAATTGAAACATAACCCTAATTCTAGAACATTAATTAAAGTCTAATCTTAACCCTAACTATAATTAAACCCTAACCATAATCAAATTCTAACCATAATTGAACCCTAACTTTAATTAACACTTTATATAACCCTAACTCAAAAATTCTCCCCAATTGAACTCCGACCACGAACTAATAATAACCAAAGCCCTAATTATCCATGAACCATAACCCTAATTATTATAATCTTATTTGAACCTTAATAATAAATCAATAATTATATCTACAATGTTATAGAATACTAACCCTAACCCTAACATTGATTCTAATTGATCGCCAACCCTAACCCCAAGCATTAACCTATAGATAATAATAGCCTTAATTGTAGCATAACCTCAACACTAACCCAAAACTAGCCTTATCCCTAACCCTAATCTAACCCTAATTGAACCCTAACCATAACTCAACCCTAAACTTATCGCTAATCCTAACCTTAACCTTACTACTAACCCTAAGAATGATTTAAACCTAACCCTAACCATGTCCCTAACCATATCCCTAACCCTAACCTAACTATAACCTTGAACCCTAACCCTATCAACAATCCTTTGTCAAAACCCTAAAACTAATGGCGAGAGGTTCTCAAAGAGAGTCACACCTAGATCAATAGGTAGGAAAAGGATGTTTTAGTGGTCTTCCATCACTTTTCACTTGTCCATTGACAATTCAAACAATCAAACTCTCTTGTGGTGCTCCCTATCAAATTGTTTGCTATAGTTGCTCTCAAGCATGGCTAGGACTCACAAGAGTAAATCCAACCATTAGATCATCCAACCTCAAACATATACTTGCAGGGGTTTTAGCGGGTGTCTTAGAGGTATTTAAACTCCATTCCAGTGGTTCTTCAATTGGCTTTTCACCATTTTTCCATCGCCCCCTCTTCTTCCTATTTTCTAGGCCTAGTAGCCTTAAAGCCCCAATTAGCCCTACCTTGCCGGTTTTTGGGAAAATGCTCAGAAAACATTCAAAGAACCTCCAAACACTTTTGGTGATCTGAGTACCCTTTTGGAAAAACTTTTGGATCCACTAGGGTAGGCAGTCTGGTATGTTCGTACTAGTACGAATCCCAAAAATGACACTTTCGAGGGTTTAGGAGTTAGCAATCTTCACCGAAAGGTTTTAATGGCTTCTTCACCCTGTCACACCTCCACCTCTTCACTAAGAGTCTTCCCTACATCACACTTCCATGCCAAACACTTGTCACATTCACAACTACTCATCCCTGCAAGCAAATACAAAATTGACAGTCATATTCCTAGTCGAGCTATGGCAAAGCTCGCCTAGGAAATGATAGAAAGTTGCTTCCCACCAACTTTCAGGCCATTCCAAAAGGTATATGCACTATACAAAGGCTCCATGACTTGAATCCCAAGGGTCATTGAGAAAAGCTCAAGGGATTTCAAGTTGGAACCATGATAGGGCTCTTGAATCCTTGCTCAGACCGAGAGCAATACAATAAGAGACAAATTTTAAATACACTTCAAACATGCACTAAGAGAAATTAAAAACACTTCCTAATAAACACAATGTCATCCAATAAACCTTTATGCAATAACAGTAACAAGTCCAATCCATTTGGTACGGACTATTGCTACAAAATGACAAAATATAAGGCAAAAATCTAGAAATTATCTTCAAATTCTATTCAAACTTTCTCAAGGATTTTCCAACCCTTTTATAATCATTCTCAGAGAATTTTATGTGCCATTTTGGTCATAAACAAGTCTTCATCGGTTTCCTAACCATCGATCTGCTCAAAAATGCAAAGTTGCTCAAAAAGTTGCAAAAAGTTGTCAAGCAACAATGACAACTTTTGCTCAAATGTGCATTTTTTCCTATTATGCATTTCTACTCATACTAAAGCTCCTAGGATAACTCCCTAACATTAAAATGACATGACTAAATGCCTAATGAGGCTTTACAAGATGTTTTACATCATAATACAAATTTATGCCATTTTAGGCTTACAAGGGCTCATAGGCCAAATTTGGGAAAACAAACAACCTTGGTGACAATCATACTTCAAATGACTATCAAACACACATGTGGACCTCCAAACAGTCCATTATTCAAACACTGATCCAAAACAAAATTTGAAAATGCATCAACAAACTGGTAAAAGCTAGGTGCTCGTGCACCATACTCCCCAAATGAAAAAGAAGTCAAGTGACTTCTTTAGGAAACAAAGAAAGGGGAATTCCAAGCTTAGAAAAGTTTGCTTCAGGTACCCAAGTAGCCTTAGATGCTAGAATTTGTTTCCATTTGACCAATTGTTTCATATAGGCAGTGTGCCTTGTCTTCTTGAGAATTCTAGAATCCAATACTTTCTCGGCTTGTGGCATGGTTGTAGGTGGTAAGGGTAGGTCTGAAAGTGCTTGAGAGACCTCTGAGACTATGCTACATTCATCTAGAAGTTTTCCCTTATACTGCACCAAGTCTGCAACATTAAATATAGGAGATAAAGCCATGTCTCAGAGTAGGTCGAGTTTTTAGGGATCGTTGCCATACTTGGCCAAGACCTTACAAGGTCCAATCCTTCTCATCTGAAGTTTACTAGGGACACCTTTCTAAAGCCTTTCTTTGTTCAAATGAACCATGACCAAGTCCCCAACAACAAATTGTATATCCTTTCTCTTTTCATCTACTTTATCTTTGATCCTTTGAGAGGTGTCTAGTAATGCTTTCCTAACCTATTCATTAATCTCTTGCATGGATTGAGCCATGTCCATATCATGTCCACTATGTTGTCCCATCTTCCCAATATCTCTGAGCTCCAAAACACCTCTGGGATGAAGGCCATAAACTACCTCAAAAGGGCTCTTACCGGTTGATCTATTCACATTGTCATTGTAAACAAACTCAACTTGATGGATGATCTAATCCCAAGCTTGTCCATACTCCTTTGTCAAACACCTATGAAGGTTTCCAAGTACTCTATTAACCACCTTTGTTTTTCCATCTGTTTGGAGATGGTAGCCTGAACTAAAAGACAAGTTGGTACCCAATCTTTGCCATTAAGTCTTCCAAAAATGACCAGTAAATTTTGCATCTCTATCTAATACTATATTGATAGGTAAGCCATGAATCCTAATGAATTACTTGAAAAAACAATGACCAATATGACTAGCATCATGACTCGCTTTACATGGAATGAAATGGGCCATTTTTCTAGACCTATCTACCACAACATAGATGCTATCAAATCCTGATTTGGTCTTGGGCAAACCAACAACCACACTCCCATGGCCTGTTAGGGATAGGTAAAGGCTTATAGAGACTAGCATTAGAAGAAGTACCCTTGGCTCTTTGACAAACCACACATTGCTCCACCTATTTTTTGATATCCCTTTGCATCTTTGACCAATAGTAGAACCTTTGGACAAGTTCCAAAGTCTTATTCAATCTAAAATGTCCACTTAAGAAATCGTTATACTTCTCTTGCATCAAATTTTCTCTCATGGACCCTCTAGGTACACAAAGATGTCCTCCTTTGATCAAAAGACCATCTTGTAAAGTAAAATCTACATATTCAGCATGAAAATAATTTCTAAACTCTTGACAAACCTTGTAGATGGCAGCAAAGTCTTCATCATCTTGGTATAACCCCTTGAAACTGTCCACTCCAATGCTCTTGAGCTGCACTTCTTGAACTGTTAGCAACCTTCTACTTAATGCATCAACAACTCTATTAAGTTGACCTTTCTTATGTTCAATGGTAAAATTATATGACTTCAAATACTCTACCCATTTGATATGCCTATGATTCAACTTTTCTTGTGAATTGAGGAAACTAAGAGCTTGGTTGTCGGTATAAACCACAAATTCTTTAGGGAGAAAATAATGCCTCCATTTTCTAAGTGATTGAACAAGTGAATATAACTCCAAATCATAAGAAGAATACCTTTTCTTAGCATCATTGAGCTTCTCACTGAAAAATGCAGCTGGTCTATTGTATTGACTTAAGACTGTTCCAACTGCTATGTTGCTTGCATCACATTCTATGGTGAAGAGCTTGTCAAAGCTTGGAAGATCTTGTATCGATTGAGTAGCCACCTTTGTCTTTAAGAGATCAAATCCTCTTTGTGCTTCTTTTGTCCATTGAAACTTAGTCTTCACACCTCCTTTGATTGTATCAAGCATAGGTGCACATATCTCACTAAACCCTCTGATGAACTTCCCATAAAATTGTGTCAAGCCATGAAAAATCCTCACTTCACTTGCTATCTTAGGTGTAGGCCAACTGATTATGGCTTCCACCTTAGAGGTATCCATCTTTGAATCACCACTTGAGATTACAAACCCAAGATATATCAACTCTTGTTTCATGAACTCACATTTCTCCAAATTGATATTTAGTTGCTCATCACATAATTTCTTCAATACAATCTTTATATGCTTAAGATGTTCATCTTCAAACTTGCTAAAAATAAAGATGTCATCTAAATAAACAACAACAAATTTACCAATATAATCCTTTAGTAATTAATTCATGAGTCTCATGAATGTGATAGGGGCATTTGTGAGTCCAAATGGCATAACAATCCATTCATAAAGTCCTTTTGTAGTCTTGAATGTCATCTTCCATTCATCTCCCTCCTTGATTCTAATTTGGTGATAGCCACTCTTGAGGTCTATCTTGGTGAAGTATTCAACACCTCCTAAATAATCCATCAAATCTTCAATTCTTGGAATGGGAAATCTATACCTGATTGTAATCTGGTTGATAGCTCTAGAATCAATGCAAAGTCTCCAAGTACCTCCCTTCTTTGGGGCCAAAATGGTGGGAACTGCACATGGGTTGATGCTCTTCCTTATCAAACCATTATCCAAGAGTTATTGTATTTGCTTAGCTACCTCTTTATTCTGCTTCAGTGTCATTTTATAAGCTACCTTATTAGGTAATGAGGCCCCGGGTATGAAGTCAATTTGGTGACTTATGGCACGTTGAGGAGGCAAGGTTGCAGGTGCTCCATCACTGATAATGTCCTTAAACTGATTTAGAATCTATTGCACTTCATTAGGAATGCATACTTTCTTATCCTTGCTTTTTTCTTTTGGTTTTATTGCAAGTGCAAACCCCACTCCTTCTCCTTCCTTGAGAGTGTTAAGGAACTCCTTTTCTCCAACTAGCAGCACATTGGAACCTTTACATCTACCCTCTTCTTGGTCTCCTATGGACTAAATTTTATAGGTAATCCCATCTTTTTGAAAAGTATAGGCATTCTTTTCCCCATGGTGTATTGCTTTCCTGTCAAATTGTCAAGGCCTACCTAGGAGTAGGTAGCAAGCATCCATTGGTAAGATGTCACACAAGATTTTTTCCTTGTAGCCTCCTATAGTGAACTCCACCCAAGTTTGTTCATTCACTAGAACATGTTGCCCCTTGTTGAGCCAAGTAACCCTATAAGGATCACTATGTGGGATTCTTTGTAGATTGAGCTTACTTATTGCTTCTTCTAACACTATGTTATCAGTGGAACCTGAATCCACCACCACTCTACATACTTTACTCATAATATTGCATTTTATCCTAAACAAGGATCTTCTTTGGCTAGATTCCTCCTTAACCAATTCTTTGATCAAGGCTCTTCTCACCATGAGATTCTCTCGAACCTCATAATCTAAACTCACTTCTAATGCCTTCATATTTGTTGCATCTTCTTGAATATAACTTACTCTCCTCTCACCTCCTTGGGATGAAGAAGACTTCTCAGGACATCTATAGGTTGAGTGTCCAAGTTGATGGAAATTGTGGCACTTCATTGTGGCGAAATAGGACCCTCTTCCTGATCCATTAGACCTTCGTCTGCTATAGTTTCTAGATCCCCTTCCTCTATAGTTTCTCTTGCTATTGGAATCCCCACTCTGCTCTACCAACCTGGATTCCCCTTGGGATATTTGGTCTACTTCTTCCACCATACCTACCTTTATGACCTCTACCATCTCTTCCCCTACCTCTACCTCTATTGCTTTGCTCTTGTTTCTTTTTACTCTTCTCTTCCACCTTGAGTGCCAATTGATAGCACTTATGAATAGTAGTAGGACACAACAAACTCAACTCCTCTTGTATATTCCATCTCAATCCATTCAAGTACCTGGCTACCTTCATGCTTTCATCTTCTGCCACCTTAGATCTCAGACACAACATCTAAAATTCCTCAGTGTGGCTGCTCACATCTTGTTCTCTTTGTCTCGAGTTTTGTCTCCTCTTGTGTAATTGAATTTCATAGTCTTCAGGGATATAGGCTTCTCTCACCTTAGCTAGCATCCCTTTCCAAGTGGCAATTAGGTTCTTACCCTCTATTTTCCTCTCCTGTTGGATGGACTTCCACCAAGTCAAAGTTGCTCCTCTCAATCTAGATTTGGCTACCTTCACCTTTTGTGCTTCACTAATCCCATCACAATCAAAGTGATTCTCTAATCCTTCAATCCATTCCATGACTACTTCTGGTTCCATTTTTCCACAAAAAAGTGGCACTCCTTCTAGGGACTTCTCTCCTAAGGCTTTGATGGCTCTAAGGAAAGGTTCTTCAGGTAGAATAGGATCTGGTTCAGGTGTTCCATCCTCTTCTACCACTTCTTTACCCTTCCCTTCATTGATTTTGATTGTTACCTTCTCAGTCTTGTCTTCAACTACGTCTATTTTTCTCTCCAACTGTTGCATTCTTACCTTGAGGAGTCTATTCTCTTCCTCTTGATCTTATACCTACTTTGCATTGGTCACCATCCTGAGTCTATTTTCTCCTAATGACTCAGTCTCTGACATGAACTGGCTTCTTCCCAAATCTTAGTTGCTCTGATACCACTTTAATGGGGAGAGGTTCTCAAAGAGAGTCACACCTGGATCAATAGGTAGGTAAAGAATTTTTTAATGGGCTTCCATCACTTTACACTTGTCCATTAACAAGTCAAACAATCAAACTCTCTTGGGGCGCTCCCTATCAAATTGTTTGCTATAGTTGCTCTCAAACATGGCTAGGACTCACAACAGTAAATCCAACCATTAGATCATCCAACCTCCAACATATACTTGCAGGGATTTTAGGGGGTGTCTTAGAGGTGTTTCAACTCCATTCAAGTGGTTCTTCAATTGGCTTTTCACCATTTTTCCATTGCTCCCTCTTCTTCCTATTTTCTAGTACTAGTAGCCCTAGAGCCCCAATTAGCCCTGCCTTGCCGGTTTTTGGGAAAATTCTCAGAAAACATTCAAATAACCTCCCAACATTTTTGGTGATCTGAGTACCCTTTTGGACAAAATTTTGGATCCACTGGGGTAGGCAATCTGGTTTGTCCATACTGGTACAGATCCCAAAAATGGCACTTTTGAGGGTTTAGGAGTTAGCAGTCTTCACTGAAAGGTTTTAATGGCTTCTTCACCCTATCACACCTCCACCTCTTCACTAAGAATCTACCTTGAACCACACTTCCATGCCAAACACTTGGCACATTCACAACTGCTCATCCCTGCAAGCAAATACAAAATTGACACTCATATTCCTAGTCGGGCTATGGCAGAGCTCGCCTAGGAAATGATAGCAAGTTGCTTCCCAACAACTTCCAGGCCATTCCAAAAGGTATATACACTGTAAAAGGGTTCAATGACTTGAATCCCAAGGTTCATTGAGCAAAAATCAAGGGATTTCAAGTTGGAACTTTGACTGGGCTCTTGAACCCTTGCTCAGACCGAGAGCAATACAATAAGAGACAAAATTTAAATACACTTCAAACCTGCACTAAGAGAAATTACAAACACTTCTTGAGAAACACAATTTCATCCACTAAACCTTCATGCAATAACAGTAACAAGTTCAATCCATTTGGTACGGACTATTGCTACAAAATGACAAAATATAAGGCAAAAATTTGGAAATTGTCTTCAAATTCTTTTCAAACTTGCTCAAGGATTTTTCAACCTATGTACAATCATTCTCATAGAATTTTATATGCCATTTTGGTCATAACCAACTCTTCATTGGTTTCCTACCCACCAATTTTCTCAAAAATGCAAAGTTGCTCAAAAAGTTGCAAAAAGTTGTCAAGCAACAATGACAACTTTTGCTCAAATGTGCATTTTTGCCTTTTATGCATTTCTACTCATGTACTAAAGCTCCTAGGATGACTCCCTAACATCAAAATGACATGACTAAATTCCTAATGAGGATTTACAAGATGTTTTACATCATAATGCAAATTTATGCCATTTTAGGCTTACAAGGGCTCATAGGACAAATTTGGGAAAACAAACAACCTAGGTGACAATCATCCTTCAAATGACTATCAAAAACACATGTGGACCTCCAAACAGTCCATTATTCAAACACTGATCCAAAATAAAGACTATCACACCAAAATTTGAAAATGCATCAACAAACTGGTAAAAGTGAGGTGCTCCTGCACCATACTCCCCCAATGAGAAATAATTCAAGTGACTCCTTTAGGCAACAAAGAAAGGGGAATGCCAAGCTTAGAAAAGTCATCTTTAGGTACCCAAGTAGCCTCAGATGTTGGAAGTTGCCGCCATTTGACCAAATGTTCCATATAGACGGTGTGCCTTGTCTTCTTTAGATTTCTAGAATCCAATACTTTCTCGGCTTGTGGCATGGTTGTAGGTGGTAAGGGCAGGTTTGAAAGTGCTTGAGAGACCTCTGAGACTTTGCTACATTCCTCTAGAAGTGTGCCCTTATACTGCACCAAGTCTACAACATTAAATATAGGAGATAAAGCCATGTCTCCAGGTAGGCCAAGTTTGTAGGCATTGTTGCCATACTTGGCCAAGACCTGACAAGGTCCAATCCTTCTCATCTCAAGTTTACTAGGGACACATTTCTAAAGCCTTTCTTTGTTCAAATGAACCATGACCAAGTTCCCAACAACAAATTGTATATCCTCTCTTTTCATCTACTTTATCTTTGATCCTTTGAGAGGTGTCTAGTAATGCTTTCCTAACCTGTTCATGAATCTCTTGCATGGATTGAGTCATGTCCATAGCATGTCCACTCTGTTGTCCCATCTTCCCAATATCTCTGAGCTCCAAAACACCTCTGGGATGAAGGCCATAAACTACCTCAAAAGGGCTCTTGCTGGTTGATCTATTCACACTGTCATTGTAAGCAAACTCAACTTGATGGATGATCTGATCCCAAGCTTGTCCATACTCCTTTGTCAAACACCTAAAAAGGTTTCCAAGTGTTCTCTTAACCACCTCTGTTTGGCCATCTGTTTGGGGATGGTAGGTTGAATTGAAAGGCAAGTTAATACCCAATCTTTGTCATAAAGTCTTCCAAAAATGACCAATAAATTTTGCATCTCTATTTGATACTATACTGATAGGTAAGCCATGAATCCTAATGACTTCCTTGAAAAACAAATGAGCAATATGACTAGCATAATGAGTCACCTTACATGGAATAAAATGGGCCATTTTTCTAAACCTATCTACCACAACATAGATACTATCAAATCCTGATTTGGTCTTGGGCAAACCAACAACAAAATCCATACTTACACACTCCCATGGTCGGTTAGGGATAGTTAAAGGCTGATAGAGACCAGCATTATCTTTGAAAAACCACACATTTCTCCACATATTTTCTGATATCCCTTTGCATCTTTGGCCAATAGTAGAACCTTTGGACAAGTTCCGAAGTCTTATTCAATCCAAAATGTCCACTTAAGCAACCATTATGCTTCTCTTGCATCAAATTTTCTCTCATGGACCCTCTAGGTACACAAAGATGTCCTCCTTTGAACAAAAGACCATCTTGTAAAGCAAAATTTATATATTCACCATGAAAATGATTTCTAAACTCTTGACAAACCTTGTAGATGGTAGCAAAGTCTTCATAATCTTGGTATAACCCCTTGAAACTATCCACTCCAATGCTCTTGAGTTGCACTTCTTGAACTGTTAGCAACCTTCTACTTAATGCATTAACAACTCTATTACATTGACCCAAATCAAAACAATTATGAAAAGAAAACAATTGACATTAGATAGGACCCAAATCAATTTAATGATATTGACTAACAACACCTCTAAACATGCTTACCTCCAATATATGGAGTATAACCAACCTTATAATAAAAACCTAGACCAAGTCATTGCCATCCTATATGAATTAGGATGCACGTCAATCATCTTTATCACTTGTAATGTACCAAGACAAAGCCATTTTCTGGATGGCACGAGCCTTGACGATGCACAGATCACTATCATTATGAAGAGAAACAAATTGATATTGGACCCACTAAATGATAAGGTTTGATCTTTACCGAGTTTTATCCCTGAATGACCTTATGCCAATACAAAGTCAATTTGTCAAGATCAGAAAACTATTCATTACTAATTTGCCGTCTTACAGAATGCACAAAAATGTTAGGATTGTGCCACTTTCCTTGTTACGTCACCTTCATGGTAAACACAAATCTCAATTTGTCAAGATCAGAAAAGTATTCATTACTAATTTGCCGTCTTAAGGAATGCACAAAAATGTTAGGATTGTGCCACTTTTCTTACAAAGATTAGTTCCTACTCTACACGTTTAAGTGCTTTCTATTAAAGTCATTCAAAACACCGACTGGGCAGAGAGAGTATCTATTTAGCCTAGTTTATTTGCGGAGTAGAATATATTATATTATGCCACCTTTTAAGCTACGGTGCAAAATCATTCTCGTGTCACATGAAACAACGACGTTGATCATGTGCTTCCTGTTACCACTCATTTTTCGACATATCACACCACAAACTAAGTTTCATTACTCACGGAAGACGTCGTCAACACGTCGAAGATCGCAAGATTTTGTGCCGCGGTTTCATATTTAGACCCTTTACTTTCAGGCATCTATGCTATGTAGAGTTTGGTTTTTATTTTTAAATTGTGTAAAGATTTTTTTGTGTAGATTGTTGAATGTTGTTTTAATCAAATATTTAAAGATTTTGGTAAGAAAGGTTTGAGTGTACTTTTGAATATTATACTGTCATTTACAATATCATCTTTATCTATTAAAAATCTTAGAGATTATATTTCTATTCAAAAGTCTATAAGATTGATTGCTCATTTGATTGTTCATGTGGAACTCTATACATAGGTGAGATCACTTACTACATCAATATTAGAATTAAGAAAGATAGTGTTGATATCAAGCATGAGTAGATTACCAAATTGATCCTTGCTAAACACTTGTCTACCATCAACCATTGAATTTGTCTAGAAGATGTAAGGGTCCTTGATAAGAAGAAAACTTCAATAAGAAAAAACTCAAAGAAGCAATTCACATCCATTGTCATCTCTTGAACCTTAATCAAGTTGAGAGGTGGAATTAGAGCTTGAGATGACATCCATTCTTAAACTCTTGCAAACCCTACTACTCTTCCTAGCCTTTCTTGAACTTGTCCCCCACCTTTTCTTAGTCACTTGCCCTATCCTGTATTATCTTCTTTTGTTGTTAACTCCTCTCTCCCTCTACTCCTCACTCCCTCATAAACCCCTAGCCTAACGAGTGTCCCCTCCCATCTCCTTTTACTAATCTTTCTCTTCTTCTTTTTTTCATGCGTCAACTTTATATCCCTTCTTTTTTAGATACATCTCATTTTTTTTGTCTTTACATCTTTATTATGCATCTTTTACTCTCCTTCTACCCTCCCATCATCCTACATCATTTTTCATTCCATTTGCTTTTATCTTTCTTTTCTTGGTTCTCTTTTTATTCCTTTGTTCTTAATATTAGGTAACTTTTATTTAGATTCTCTCCTAATTTCCTTTTGTCTTTTCATTTTTTTTCGTTGTCCTTTGTTCTTTTATCATTATTCTTGGTATTCAAATTTCTTAAGATTTTTTCATTCTCTTTATTGGTATTATTAAGTTTTTTAGACATTGGCCTTCTTGTTCTTTGTTGTGCCCCTCTATTCCATTTCTTTTCTCTTATTCTCTTTGATTGGTTGTGTTTAGCTTGGGTGTTTCTATATAGTTGTTTTTATTATTAATTTTTGTTTATTCATTTTGTGGCATTTGTATTACTCTTCATTTTTTTAACATTTATGTAAATTTCTTTTCCTTTTAAGTACTAATTGTGACAATTAATTGTGATCTTGAATTTTGTTTTGCCATTTCTTTTTTCATTTCTTATTCATTATTTTTACTCTATTGCTAGGTATTTAGGTTGTTGTATTTAGGTATATAGGTTATTATATCTAGTTATCTAGGTTACATATCTACTTTTCTTTTCTATAATTTCTTGTCCCTCTTTTCTTAGAAACTAACTCTATAATTGTTTTATATTTTTCTTCTTCTTTTTTCTAATAATAAATCATGAAATATGATAAAAAAAATCTCAACACAATTATTATAAAAAAAAATAATTCTACTACACTCTTAAAAGTCCCATCTCCATGATCTCTAATATTGAAAATCTCCTATCCCTAAAACATAAACTCTCTTTATTTTCTTTATAATAATTTAACCCAACAAAAGAAACTTTACTCTCTTAATATTCTAATCAACAGTAGACCAAGTCATTGTCATCCTATATGAATTAGGATGCATATAAATAATCTTTTATCACTTGTCACTTGTAATATACCAAGACAAGCGATTTTGCGGATGGCAGGAGCCTTGACGATTCACATATCACTAAACATTATGAAGAGAAACAAATTGATATTGGAAAGGATCAACTTATTGATAAGGTTTGATCTATGCAAAAAGAAAGACAATTTGTCAAGATCAGAAACTTCAAATGATCAGAAACTTCAAATGAGAGAAGAATTCATACTAATTTGCCGTATATGAGAATTGTGCACAATTTGTCAAGATCAGAAACTTCAAATGAGAGAAGAATTCATACTAATTTGCCGTATATGAGAATTGTGCAGATCACTTTCCTGTTCTTATCACATCACTTTCATTGTAGACATTCATATATCTCAGCTCTACACTGCCTTTGCCTCCCCCCATATATACGTTTTCCTCAAAAAAGTGCACTTACCCACGCCATATCTTTCGTAGCTACAGTTTCAACATATTTCACGTCTACACGTTTAACTACTTTCTATTAAAATCATTCAAACACCGACTGTGGATTATCTGTTTAGCTAGATTTTTTTTGGTGTAGATTGTTTAAGGTATTTTCAATTAAAGATTTTGGTACGGAAGGTCTTTAGTGTATCTTCAAATCTTGTACTATCATCCCATCTACCAAAGATCTTAGAGATTCTATTTCTATTCAAGGGTCTATAAGAATGACGATTGATGTGGGACTCTATACATAGGTGAGACGATTTGTTCCATCAATATTAGAGTTAAGAAACATAGTGTTGATATTAAGCATGAGTACATTTTGTTCCTTGTCAAACACTCATCTACCACCAAACATTGCATTTGTCTAGGAAATGAAACGTCTTTGAGAGAGAAAAAAACTTCATTTAAAACAACTTAAAGGAACAATTCACGTCCATTGTCATCTCTTGAACCTTAATTGAGTTGAGGGGTGGAACTCAAGCTTGACATGGCATCCACTCTTAAACTCTTGCCAACTCTACTACTCTTCCCAGACTTTCTTTTTTGTCCTCTGCCTTTTCTTAGTCACTTGCTCCATCCCTTGATATTGAGCTCCCACCTCCACCTCCACCTCCACCTTCTTGTCTTTATACTTTCATGTCTCACTTCTTGTTACTTTTTCCTCTCCCTCGCTCCCTTTCCCCTCACTCCTTGATAATGCACATAGCCCTACCATCTTAATGAGTGTCCCCCCATCTCCTTTTATTAGTCCTTTTTTTTTCATGTCCATCAACTTGCTCTGCTTTCTTTTTTAGATTCATTTCATTATTTTTATCTTTACAACTTTTTCTTATTGTGCATCATTAGGCCATTCTATCCTCCCATTACCTTATCATTTTCTCATTTCATTTCTTTATTCCTTTGCTTTTATCACTCATTTATTGACTCTCTTTTTAGTTCTTTGGTCTTAATATTGGGTCACTTTTATTTTAATTCTCTTCTAATTTCCTTATGTCTTTTCATTTTTTTATTTCCCTTTGGTCTTTATTGTTATTCTTGGTATTTAAATTTCTCAAGATTTATTCATTATATTTGTTGAGTGTATTAAGCTCTTTGTTGAGTGTATTTGGATATTGGCCTTCTTGTTCTTTGGCATGCCCCTCTATTCTACTTCTTTTCTCTAATCCTCTTTGATTGGTTGTGATTAGCTCAAACATTTCTATGTAGTTATTTTTATTACGAATTTTCAATTATTCATTTTGTGATGTTTGTATTGCTCTTCTTATTTTTAACATCTTTGTTTAATTTCTTTCATCTTTAAGTATTTGTTGTGGTCGTGATTTTTATTTTGCCATTTCTTATTCCTACATTATTTAGAACTTTTACCCTCTAACTTGTTATGGTTTCTTTCTCCATTCCTTCATTTTCTTTTTAAATTTATTTTTTCTCTATTGATAAGTATCTAGGCTACTCTATCTAACTTTTCATTTCTATAACTTGTTGTCCATTCTTTTTTGGAAGCTAACTCTATAATCATTTTATATTTTTTCCTCTTTTTTAATAATAAATCATGAACTATGATCTAAAATATCGAAAAAAAATCAAATAATCTCTACACAGAAAACAATTCTACCATTTAATCCACTCAAAAAAAAAAAAATCTGATCTTCCTTTGTCTCTAATGTTGAAAATCTCTGAATCCCTAAAACCTTCTCTTCAAAAATTAATTCATTCAAGATTTGATATCTCCTTTCTCCTCCTAATAATTTAATCAAAAAAAAAGCTTAACTCTCTCTTAATATTATAAATAAACTACCGTATAAAGAAAAAAGAAGGAAGATGCCAAAGATCTGATTGCAGCCTCTTCAAAGTTCCAGACTGGTGAGCGCCCATTGGAAGTAAAATAAGGACGGTGTACAACTTAACACGTAGCACCTATTATTATCTTCTGACCACCATTCCATGGAAGAAAGATAACCCAAAACTTGAGATTTTGTTAATTTAATTTAGGTGAGTTACCTGCTCAGCTGGTTCTTCTATTTGACCCGAATCAACATCATCATTCATTCAGATAACCTATATACAATGCCTATTACGTCACGTGGGAGATAAGCTACCTGCTGTCTGAATCAGATGGGGAATACATTATTGCAGGTTTGAAAGAAGATAACCCTAAAATAATAACATGACCAAGATTGCATATTGACTTGGACGAACTTAGAGAACTAAAATTGAAGAAGCCCAAAGATTCAAGAGTTTATGATCAGAAATGGTCGATAGCATTATTGATATCGCCAAATTTGGAGTGGCCTCAAGAAAAGGGATTAAGTTGGTGTTCTTTACGAAACTCAATTTGAATACCAATCGTGGACTGAGTCCCAAAATCAATATCAATTTCGCATTTTCTTCTCATCCATCTTCTTATCAACCGCTTTGCCAACACCAAGATCTATTTAAAGGCCTGTTTTGGCATTCAAATGTACTAAACTCTTTACCAGGAGAAAGAAGTTTCAGGATGGGCTACAAGATAAAAGGACACATTGTTCTTCAGAAGAAGAATTTTCTTGATTTTCAAGATCTCCCAGCGAGCATTGCGGATGATCTTTCGGAGCTCGTCGGAAAAGGAGTGTCGATCCGGCTTGTGGGTTCCAATGTCGATCTAAGTAAGAGCGTGCTTTGAGTTTGTTTGTATTTTGGTTTTATTTCTGGATTACTGTTATTGAATTCACTGAACTTGAAATATGCAGAAAGTGGGTCTGAAATTCTGGGTGAGCCTGCATTTCTAAATAATTGGATATCTACTCTTGGGCTTCTTGCTGGGGAGAAAGCCTATGCAATTGACTTCAATTGGGATTCTCACTTTGGAAATCCAGTAGCCATTTTGGTCAAGAATTCTCATCATAGTGAGTTCTATCTCAAGTCCTTGACTCTGCAACATGAAGGAAATTCTGTTCATTTTGAATGTAATTCGTGGGTGTACCCTGCCTCTAAGTATACGGCTGAGAGAGTTTTCTTCTCAAATCAGGTGGGCAAAGTCCAAAATTCTTTCAAGTTTTTGAATTAGATTTCTGAGAAAAAAAAAATTCATCTGCATGCTTCTAAGCGGTTGAATCCTGAAATCATTGTCTTCCAGAGATTGTTAACTGGCTAGAATTATTAATAAATTTGCTCTTGTTATTTGCAGAGTTATCTCCCTGTTCATACCCCCCCTGTTCTTGTCAACTGGAGGAAACAAGAACTAGAAAGCCTGAGAGGAAATGGGATGGGAGAGAGGAAGGAGTCGGACAGAATTTATGACTATGATGTTTATAATGATCTTGGAGAACCAAACAAAAATGAAGAACTAAACCGTCCTGTATTGGGTGGTTCCCAAAGGCTTCCTTACCCTCGAAGGTGTAGAACTGGTCGTCCACATGCTAAAGCAGGTTTGCTACCATGTTACAGTAATGACTTGGTTTGTTGAATTTTCAGTGAATGAGTATGATGTTATTGGTTTACTCTTTTAAATTCTATAGTTGACTGCCTGTAAAAATCCTCCATTTTAACTGGTTTTATGTAACTTTGAGTAACTTTCAGAGCCTGCCAAGGTCTTCTTCATATAGAATATGTTTCTGCCTTTCTGGTTGAGAGACCCATTTTTATTTGTGATGTGAATATATTTTCTTTCTGAATACGGCCTGAATTTGATGGTTTCTTGACTGTTTATTGACGTAGATCCGGCTACTGAAAGCAGACTGCCATTATTGAAGTTCTTAGACATTTATGTTCCACGGGATGAACGTTTTGGGCAAATCAAATTGTCTGACTTTTTGGCCTACGGTCTGAAATCAATCGTTCAGTTTTTAGTGCCACAAGTGACATCTGTATTCGACTCCACCCCGAATGAGTTCGACTCCTTCGAAGACATCATGAAACTGTATACTGATGGTTTAAAGTTGCCTGAGAATCATTTCCTTGAGGCTGTAAAGGATTTTATCCCCCTAGAGCTCATCAAGCAGTTTTTAAAGACAGAAGGTGGAGAGGTGCACAAGTATCCTATTCCACAAGTTATTGCTGGTGGGTATTCTCTTGATCACCTCACTAACAAATGTCTGAATTCTTCTGCTGTGGAACTGTGTTTTGACATGGGGAAATTTGGATACAGCTGACCAACATGCCTGGAGGAAAGACGAGGAATTTGCGCGTGAGATGATATCTGGTGTGAATCCAGAATGCATAGAACTTCTGAAAGTATGTACATAGATCCCATGTAAAACATTTTAAATTTCTTTGATTTTATACTCTAGATCATAGAGCGACTTTCTAAGGACTTAAAGGGCTCATTCTTATTCTGAAATCTGAACTATATAACAGAGCTTTCCTCCCAAAAGCAAGCTAGACCCAATTGAGTATGGTGACCAGCTAAGTTCTATCACTGCTACAGATATTGAGAAAAACCTTGACGGCTTAACCGTGACTCAGGTAATTTTTTATATTCCAAGTGACCCATCTCATGATTCAGAGAAAAGAATCAGTATTGATTGCAGGGAAATTGTGACTCCTCATTATTGTGCAGGCTCTGGAAAAAAAAAAGCTCTTTATTCTGGATTATCACGATCTATTGATGCCATATTTAGATAGAATAAATGGTCTAGAAACTACCAAGACATATGCAACTCGCACAATTCTGTTCCTCAAGGAAGATGGTACATTGAAACCAGTTGCAATAGAGCTTAGTTTACCTCGAAGCGTTAGCAAAGTATTCACACCTGCAGAGGAAAGAGCAGAAGGAGCTCTGTGGCAACTCGCCAAAGCTTATGTGGCCGTCAATGATTCTGGCGTTCATGAGTTGATTACTCACTGGTACGATGCTCTCATGGTTACTTTAAATTCTCTCAAAGTTTATATTTGAATAGATTTAGGCATACAAATTAACCCTAAAAACCTGTCTCAGGTTAAGAACACACGCAACCACAGAGCCCTATATAATTGCAGCAAACAGGCAGCTTAGCGCGATGCATCCAGTTTACAGGTTACTAAGCCCCCATTTCCTAGACACAATGAACATCAATGCTCTTGCTCGCCAAATCCTCATAAACGCTGGAGGAATACTTGAACAATCAGTCTTTTCTGGCAAGTATTCCATGGAATTGTCTGCTGTAGTTTACAAAGACTGGAGATTTGACCAGGAAGGGCTACCTGCAGATCTCCTTAAAAGGTAGGCAACAAGATTAAATTTTGCTGAATTGTAATGTGGTTCACAACAAGATTAACAAAAGATCAAGTTTTGCTGAGTTTTAATGTGACTGACCCGCTAAACAAAATGACATTGAACAGGGGAATGGCAGTCAAGGATGATTCAATGCCCCATGGGCTGAAGCTCACGATTGAAGATTATCCCTTCGCAGTGGATGGATTAGAGATCTGGTCTGCAATAGAAACTTGGGTAGGCGACTATCTGTCAATCTATTACAACGATGAATTGGTGAAGACTGACACAGAACTTCAGGCATGGTGGCATGAGATCCGGTATGTTGGGCATGGAGACAAGAAGGACGAACCTTGGTGGTATAAGATGGAAACAGTTGCAGAGCTTCAAAAATCATTAACAACAATCATCTGGCTGGCCTCTGCCCTTCACGCTGCTACCAATTTCGGGCAGTTTGCCTACTCTGGGTATATGCCCAACAGGCCTGCTGTGAGCAGAAGACTTATCCCCCAGGAAGGATCCCAAGATTTCTCAGAGCTTGTGAACAGTCCAGACACGGCCTTTCTGAAAACAGTTTCTAATCGGTTCCAGACCACCATGGGCATGTCTATAATTGAGATCCTGTCAAGGCATTCCACAGATGAAGTGTATCTTGGGCAGAGATCATCTCAAGGCTGGACAAATGATGAGCGTGTTTTGAAGGCATTTCAGAAGTTTGGATCCACACTGGTTGATATAGAGAAGAAAATAAGTGAAAGGAATGAGGACGCCATGTTGAAGAACAGAAGAGGTCCAGCCCAAGTAGCATATACCCTGCTGTATCCCAACACCTCTGATGAGAGTCATAGTGGAGGGATGACAGGAAGGGGAATCCCAAATAGCGTCTCTATTTGAAGTTTGAACATAAGTACGGTACAATAAGAGAACAGAGTACAGGCAAAATTTGACAGTAATATTTTACTCTTTATTTCATTTCATGTCCAGCTTGCATGCAATTGCATATGCTCAGTCTTTTCAATTGACGTAGAGAATGATCAGTGTAGTAGGACCAAATTTACTCATTCCACCTAAATACCTGCAAATCTGGTAGCACGGCTGGCTATCTGTGTGTAGAAGGGGAAGTAGGTTTGCAATAACTCTCATAGATACAATCTTTATTCTTGATTTAATACATTATGATTTGATTTGTCATTACAACTTATGGTGAATGTGTGTTATATTATAATTTAAAGAAAGGATTATTATTTTTTAAGATATAAAATTATCAATAAATATGTAATTATTAATTGATTGTTTTAGGTGGATTTTAAATATATCATTGATATTAAAAATAGTTGATGATCAAAATCAAGTTTCACGTAATATATAAGTTAATATAATTGATTATAAATGTATATTAAAGTATTATGTTATTAGAATAAATTAGAGACCAAAATTAAGTTTGACATAGAATATAAATCAATATAATTGATTATATATTTATATTAAAGTGTTATATTATAATAATATATTGTCTTTATCATTGCATTGAATAGTTCAAAGGTTATTTATTTTATCCAACTTTTTTGTCTAAAACACATAAAATTAATATTATGTTAATAGAATAAATTATTATGTCTTTATTATTATATAGAATACTATGAGTTTGTACATGTTATTCAATTCATTTTTTAAAAATAAAATATGCTTGACAATATCATATAAAGTCTTTCAAATTAAATATATACTTGATAATTTGAAAAAGATTGAGTTAAATCTAAATTAGAATTTATATATATATATATAGTCAATTTGTCATATTAAAAAATATTTTTTGACAAGAGACTCCTCCTATTTCAATTATATACAATTATTATTCTTTTTTGAAACTTCAAATATTAATAATACATGAAAACGAGGTCCACTAATTAGTGTATAAATTGCATTTAATTTGTTTCTTGAATAATAAATTTATATACTAGAATTTATGTTTAAAATGGAGACTCCCTCTTAATCCATACCAATCTTTCTCAATTAATAGAATTCATGTTCATAGATTGAACAAATTAGAAATTTAAGAGGAAAAAATCTTATAAATTGAAACAAAAATTTAATAAAATATTTCAATTCAATGTTATGAATATGTTTAGATTTTTTTCAATATGGAGATTATTATATTTCAAATGCATATTAAGTTGATTTTCTATACAATTTACCAAATTTGGACTCTTTTGTAATAATTTCTATCTTATTTTTATTTAATTGAATTATAACATTTTAAATTTGTAAACTTAATTTCATGAAGAACTTTCCACTTTATCGAATTTAAATGAAGCTACAAATCCTAAAATTAAATTTAACAAATATATGCTTCTACCTCTTTCTTGTTGGTTTCCTATGCTATTGGTTTCCTATGCTATTTATGAAATAAAATTCATAATTTTGGTTTCTCTTTTAAGAAATGGAAGTGCCCATGAGTCTTCTTGGTAGTTGGCAAATTTGGGGAGAAAATTATTTGCCTTTCTAATAATGTTGATTCCCTCTCCTTCACCCATATTCCTCATTATGAAATGTTGTTGTAGATTATTTAGCCAAATAGGCTTCTAAGGTAATCATGGATGAAATATTTTTGAATGGGAATCACTTTTTCCTAAACAATTTTCATAATTTATTCATCTTCTTCAAGATGATTCAGGCTGACCTTTATTTTTTCTATTAGGTTTGTTTATCTTGTGAGCTTCCTATTTCCATTTGTGTAATGAAGGTGGTGGTTCTATATTACAAACTTCTTTGAATTTTTATTCTATGGGCTTAGTAATAACTATTTTTGTTTGAAAATTTGTTCTTAATCTTTTTTTGTTGAGCTTGATTAGTAATTTTAACTGTTTTCCAAAAAAAAAAAGTTTTTAAAATGGACAAAAAATTGTAAAAAATAAAATTTAGAATAAAAAAATTGGAAACCACTTAAATTTTTTTTTAAGTTTTTTCAAAAATTAAATTATAGCATATCAATTTTATTCAAAAAAATATATTTTGAAGTTGGAAGCATACAATCTTTTTGAAGGTCCTGCATTGGTTGGGGGTTTCATTGATAGAAATGAAATTCTCCATGATTCCATTTCACGTTCTCTACTCAAGGTTAATGGTCCAGTGGGTGACGCTCTTATGGCTTTTCACAACTAGCTTTCCACACACAAGGCCGCAATAAGTCAACTTCTACTCTCATCTTCATTTACTTGTTCCAACTCAATTCATTTCTTGTTCAAACATGCAGAGGTAGATACTCATGGTTTTGAGGAATCTTTTCACAACCCTTCTGATCTAGCTAGTTTGAAGAAATCTTCCTTAGAGTCACCTTTTCAACCATTTTTGTATTTGCTCAGTATTGTCTCTTCTTCACTTGTAATGGGTGGTCTTTTTTTTGTCATGTAGTAGGTTTTGGTCTCTTCAAGCAACATATCTTTTGGGTTTTTTTGGGTAGGGTATTTGATCATGTCTTGCTTATTTTAGGTTCTATTACTTAGGCTAATTAAATCTCTATCTTGCTCACTCTAGGCATTGCCTATGTTGTCTAGCTCGTTGTAAATATTATATTTGTGTTAGTATAATATTTTAGGGTTTATATCTTTTACCCAAAAACAAATAATAAGGTTTCTTCATTTCATTATTTTCTATGTCATTTTTAATTTTAAAACATGCGTCACTTTCAAGTGCTTCAAATGAAAATTTGGAGTTATGTTACCCATTTCTTTTATAAAAGTGTGACACGGTATTGAAAGTTCACCCTACAACAAAGGAAATATTCAACCTCAAAAGACATATTGTAAAACACAAGTCTTACCATTTGTAAGGTTGGAAATTACATATAGATCTCTTTGTGTGTCATTGTGTAATATTTTTATGTGCCATTTCCTATGTCATTCCTTGAACATAATTTTAGGTGTGTCAATTTTCCTTTTACCATCTTGAACGTCATGTCACTCTAGGGGCATATTGTCTCATATATATTTTATAGAAATCCTCTTCAACACCCATTTTTTACCTTAAAATAAATTGCATCTCTAATTATTTTAAGGGGGGCATGTATATTCACATTTACACATGCAAATGCACACTCTTAGTAGCTTATGGCCCTAAGTATCTAGAGAATTGCTTGGATTTAGCGACCCTTATTATGATTCTCTAGCTACAAAGCATGCTAGTACATGTGATTCCCAATATCATATGTGCATATAAGCCACCTAGCAACAAAATATGTGTGTGCATGAAGTTCATATTTGATACTTGCATACTCTTTTTGGATCACCTAGCAAGAGAGTTATGCTAGTGCATCTGTTTCGTGGAGGTATTTTATGGTTATTAGAGATAGAGTATGCTAGATCTTGAACCCTATCCTACATTTTATTAACAATAGAGTACATTAAGATTGTCTTTTGATTTTCTAGCAACAAAGATCCTAAAAAATTCATGGTTTTTTTCTTCATATATACTTCTTAGTTCTTTTCATATATGTGTTGTTTATTTATTTCTTATATGTGATGTGGGTGAACTCACAATGTTGGTTCCCACTTTTTCGTACATCCTAATTTTTGTTGAAATCGTACATTTTTTAGAAAATATAATGATTTAAGCTTTAAGAGGTTCCATTTGAATTAATTAATTGAAGAGAGTTATATCAAAGGCTCTTAGATCAAAATTTCTTGGATAGACCCTCTCTACTTCTAAATCATACTTGCAATGGAGTCTCCTTTGCATCTATCAAATGCTGATAAAAAAACAATTTTACATTAGCTTTTGTGGGGTCAAATGAATTCATTTAGAAGTTTTTTTAAAAGTATTTACCCCTTATTATAAGCTTTCCAAATAGTATAATTTTTAATCTATTTTTATTTTGTTTCTTATGAATGTAGGGTTTTCACGGAACATGAACTTCTTTGTTCAATGCTTATGGAAAAATAGTAAACGTCACCCAAAAAATTCCAAAAAATATTTACGCACTAGGTATTGAAGTCCTCTTTCCAACAAAAAAAAGTAAATTGATTTTTGTTACATATACAACAAGTTATGTAATATCAAATAGGTATATGTCAAAATTACAGTTAACTCGACTTCAAATCTTAATAAATTATGAAATATTGAAGATTATGTTACAAAACCAATTGCAAACACTAGATATGGATGTTACAAAACCAAATTCGAAAGAATCACATTCATATCTATTATAGAAAAAAGTTATGCTATACAAAGTGAGTATCACTCTATAAAAATGTTGTTTTTTAGAAAAAAACTAGTTTTCGAGGGAGATAGAAAAATGGAAGAAAATTGATTCCAAATATTATCAAAAAAATATTTTTAGAATTCAAATATAAAATGACACAAATCACTAGTTCACATCATCTACAAATTCCTTACGATTTAGAAGTAATAGATGTCTAAATCTGAAGTTTTTCTGAAAATGAATATTGCAGTGTCAAAGCTAGCAAAAAAGTGTAACCCACTATTGTGGGTTCACCCTTGTGTATGTGTTGAATGATATATATTTTATTGACATATTTTTTATTTCAAGTTATACTTTTAACACGTTTGATTTATAGTTTTTATATTCTAGCATTATTTTTCTTGCATATTTTTTTATCAAATATAAGGTTTTATATATTCTTAGCTTTGGCATATGCTTCCACATTCAAAGACCTACAATGTATCTCATGTTTATCTTTTTAATATTAATTATTTTTTATATTTTATTTTTAATACTTTAGTGTTCCTTTATCACCTAGTATCACAAGCTTTCTATAGTGGGGGAAGGGAAAATGTAAGGTCAAAAATTGGCATACGTTATAATTTTTCATATTTAAAGTTTACGTAATATTTAGCATCCATCCCCATAGCATGTTTTTAGATCACCTAGTCCTATAATGTCATTTTTTCTATCCCTTGATGCCAACAAGAGATTGGTTTTATGTGTGTTCATGTGCTTCATAAATAGTATTTGTAATGCCCACCAAAATACCCTAGAGAAATAAACCAAAATCTACTAATAAGAGGAGATAAAAAAAATTTCTTTAAGGAAACTATTACTTCTATGTTATTACTAACATTCACTAATGCAACATTACTACTATTATTCATCTATGTACCATTAAAAATTTACATGAATGAATGAATCAACATCAACACAACCACATAAACATATTACGCAAGCGGAATAACCATTTAATCATTAACATAACTCTATATAAACTAATACAATGCAAATCCATCCCCTAGGGTATCTCAACGTCACTACTTGACAAAATCCTAACACATCATATACCCATCTTAGAACATCATATTCTATTATCCATCTATTCATTTACTTTCCATACAACTATAGTAATTCTTAACACATTTGTATAACTTAGTCACATATCATACACTTTAGATTCTTTTAGAAACTACCAAATCAAATACTCCAAATAACTATTTATTCATTCATCATAAAAGAATCATAAATTATATAACCATTCTCTTCAATAAGACTAGATTATCCTTCAAGTTCATTATATATCTCTAATACAACTAGCTCATTTACCTAAGTAACATAATCCATTTCATCTAGATAATTTCCATTCCTTAACAAGATCTATAACAACTACTACCATTCTTCCAACTTAATTTCCTTAAACTATACATACAATTCCATCTTACAATTTCAATGAAACACATAAGCATGAATACTAACTCTTTCTTTTCCACATAGAACTCATAATCTAACATTACATAATGAATACCCAATACATCAATGAATTTACAATGATGACTACTCCTAAACTACTACCTCTTATTCCTTTTCAATTACATTTACAAATACATGAAGATACATGTCTCAAAAATACATAATCTCTTCTACATATACAAACCATCATGATACATTGTTTTCTAATCCAAATACATAGAAATCAGCTCCAAAGAATATCCACATAATAAAAATTCGAGAATCCAATCCACGCACGCTAGCATCCAAGAAGAATATCCCAATGGAAGAAGGCATCAAACCACCCAACCATGTGGAACCAATAAGGAACCACCCCCCATGCTAGGAGATGACATAAGGTTCCAACTCGCACTCAAGACCTAGGTTGAAACCTAACAACCATAGGATACAACTTGACTTCACAAGACTCCAACATAAATATAACATGCAAATCACATCACAAGGCTAATCAAATCAACGAAACTTCTAGAGGCATAATCAACAACAAGGGAATATGGATAATGGACACATGAAAGGAAAGAGTGTCATCACATGCTATCCTCACAAAGAAAGGGTCAAGCCTCACCCTGATAGACATGTGGAATCATCTCAACCTTGGAGCCATTCAAGGGAGATTGGTTTACCGCTCCAATGATCTTCCCAAGTTCATCCCGAGCGCACATGCTTCTAGAGCTATGAGGTGGGACCACAAAACCAATTATTATCTTGTTTAGTGAGTTCCTAAAAACCGAAGCCTAGTAATCAATTGTTAAGATTATCACTTGTAAATACAAGAAAACTCTCCATGTGATTCCATAGTTCTAGACCCCCTCCTAGAGATCTAATGCTCATGGCCTTGGTCCTACACATGCAAGAGCCCACTCTCCCAGCCATGGAACATAATAATAGGGTAGACATAAACAAGGGACCTCACAATAACAACATGAAACTCATCAAAGAAAGCATCCAAAATTCATTACAAATATTATTCAAACCGAATCATAAAGGATAGCTATAAATACAAACAAATGTCATATAACAAGAATCATGTCATAAGCTCAAAGAATCATAATGCAACAATAAAGAGAGCCTTGAGAGTGATATAAACACATAAATAGGGAAATAATATGAATCCAATGATACAACATAGTCCTCAATAGCGAGGCACAACATAACCTCTTATTGGAGCTGCATATACCCATCCTCAACATCAAGGGATGCATACATCTTACTGGAGCAACATTCCATACCTCAACAAAAAAGTGCACAAAAACTTGTTGGAGCCCAAATATGATTCAAACACACCTCAAAAGCATGGACAGTACCCAAAAATGATCAATACAACAAACCCTAGCCTCTGGAATCCAAAATCAACAAGAAAAGTCAACTCAGACATCAAAACTCAACCCAAAAATATGTTGACACTACTTTGGTGCTATTGTCTCAGTTATTGCGCTATTGTTTCATAAAATGGTGCCTTTGTAGCTTACAATGGTACTTTTGTAACAAGGAACTCACTTGCGAAAAACCGGATATAGAGGTATGTACATATTGGCCCAGATTCTGGCACAGACCTATAAATAATCTAAAATTGACCTAGAACTCACTAAAAACCATAAATAAAACAAAATAGGCGTTCCATGACTCAAATAAGGACATCCAAATAAAGATCTAAACTTCTATCGACATAAACAATGTACAGGAAGAGTTGCAGACACAACCTCTTCCACACAACTCAACCAATAGGACCCTAAACACAAAGAGGTCTTGAAACAGGGTACATACAAGGGCATACAAAGCCTTTACAACACAAAAACAAAACCATAAGACAACATTCAAAATCTCAGACTATCCCAGGAAGCATTTTCTCATACCCAGCAAAGCTATAACCAAAATTTCTCAAATCAAATGCATATCAATCCAATCTTTCCCTTATAGATTTATGATATTCATAATCAAATTAACTTCATTCCAAAACCCCTAAACAATCTTTTACAGACACGACAAACAATCTTTCCAAAATCAAATGTTGAGTGCACGGAACCTGAAGCCAACCTAGAAAATGAAGCAAAGAGAGAAATCTAATGAAGAACTCCAAATCCAACAAGAACCTTCAAGCAAATCGAATCCAAAGAAAAATCCTTCAATCAAAATCTCCAAAAGCTTTTGAAAATTCCAACCCCCGTGAATGCACAGGAAGCTGAATTTATTCAAAAATTAAACTCAAAACCTTAATCAAAACCAACCAATCAAAATATTCTATAAATCATATATTATACCTACCCCACACATAGTCCAAGACATATATTAAAATATATATATTATTTACCTATCATCCCCCATTCAATCCATAAAATAGGAGGGTAGGTAGATTTATAATAATTCAAATTAACCAAAGAGGGGTAGAATGACAATAAATTAAATAATAGTTTTACACACCCCATGATAAATATTAAATCATTACCCACAATAAATAATAACCAAGGATAATAATATTTATCCATGATAAAATATTATTGCCTTGCTAAATAATATTAATTAATTACATAACCATAATTAAATATATAATCATTCATAATAGGAAATCAAAAGGACACCATAAAATAAATATAAAATCCATTAATCAACATTCAATAAAAACTCAATTGAAATATAAGTAAATAAACAATAAATAACAATAATATTTATAATAAACAATAATTAATAATTAAACTTCAGTTAAACAATAAATCAAATGTTGAATAAATTAAATCAATTAAATATTAATCAAATAATTAAACAATCGCACAATTCTAAATATGAATAATCATAGACTCGCATCACATTATGACAACAAAGGGGACGATCAACAACTCAAGACTCTAACACCAACTTGCGTCGTGGCGCAACTAAAAAGGTACATAGCTTAGACCTAGAGTGCGTGAGGGAAACTCTATCATCTCCGACAACTTGCCATTGGGATAGAGACACGCTCAGACCTGTGAAGCCAGGTGGAGTCGATGTCTAGTACCTACAAGCCTGGATCCAACACTAAACACATCATATACAATACATATACATCATAATAAATAGACATGTGATAGAGAATCACGACGGAATATCATGCTCGCTATGAGTGATATGTCATCATCTCTACTCATGAAGACAATCACACAATATAACATCAAAACATCACATAAAATCATGATCATGAAATAGGGTTAGTACCATTATAACATCATAAGTCATATGGTCCACAAGAGCAATGAACACATATAAATCCATGTATCATATAAATCCACCCATCATAGCAATACTATGTGTTGACATCCACAAGAACCATCAAATGCCATATGTCATATAGTATGTCTAACATCATCAGTCATATAAATCTCCAAACATGTTGAGTCATATCAAATAACATAAATCCACTTAGAGTAACTAGCATCATCAATATCATCTAAGATAGAAAAAGAGTCATAAATAACCATCTAAGTATCCACCATATGTCTATATAAGTCTATCTATATACAAATCAAAATGCAAGTCTAGGAGAAACACTACAATATTGCATCATTTGTATTGGTTTGATAAGGTAACCTTTATCACAATCTAGTAAAGTTTATTAGAATTTTCAAGTGCCTTATCCTTAACTTGTCTAATAGTTTTCAACATTCTATTTTGTCTAATGGATGATATTTACATTGTAATAGAATAAAACGTGAGATTATTCTTCAAAAGAAGCTAAGGTGTGGAAAACTCTTCCTAACACTAATTTAGTGGGGGAGATAGTACAAATTTTATTACAAATCTTAACTATTATAGAAATATAAAAAAATTCAAAAGGAAATAATGAATATGCATAAAGATATACAACAATGAACACAAGATATATCGTGGAGAAAACCCTTTCAAGAGAAAGACCCCACACTCCAAAAGCATAGTACTTTGTATTACTAAAATAACAATTACAATACAATACATTGCTTCTTCAACAGGAGTCAACAACTATCAACCCACAATCTGGATTAATTTTGGCAGCATAACACTTCACCTACAAAAAAAAATATACATAATGCTCTCCAAGACCACCATATATAGAGAAATACAACTCAATAGGTAGCTTTTGGGTAAGTGCACAAAGATGGGGGACCAAACAGGGATCTTAAGATGCCACTTTTTTTCTTTTTTCTTTTTCTTTTTTTTCTTTTTTTTTTTCTTTCTGAAATCAGCAAAGTCGGAACTTCGACAAGAAAATTAAGATAGTTACACTCAAACTATGAGGATGCAGCAACAACAAGAGTTGTACTCCGAGTCTACTTTTTAAACTACTTTTTTTTTTTTTTAAATGGTGGAGATTAAGGGTTTCAAAAGGGGGGAGCACACAAAGTGGTGTTGTGTTTTCATAAAAATATATCATAGCACCTGGTGTGCTCCCCCTAAAATGTCAAATTTTTTTTGGAATTTTTAAAATTGCTTCGTGAGAAATTAGCTAACACCATGTAGTTTATGCTAGATTTTTTGACTAATTTTTTAATGAATATATGATTTTTTACTAATTTTCGAAGTGGACACATCCTAAAAAAAAAAAATTGAGCATGCTTCCCCTAAAAATTTGTGAAAACTAATCAAAAATCTTTTTTTTTTTTTTAAATTGTGTAGAATGGAGTCTAGTTTCTAAAAAAGTAATTTTTTTAAAAATTTGATAAACGAGTAAAAATCTATGGCTGAAATACAACATGTTGGTTTTTAACAAAAAATAAACACTAACAAAAGAAATTATGGATCAAGAGCTTAACATCATCAAATTTTGAAAATAATTATATGGTTGGATAGCTAAGAGAGAGCTTGATGATTGTATGGTGTTTTTTATTGCATAAAAACACGTGCAAACCTAATGGAGAGTACGAACAAAAAAATAAGGAAAAAGTTTCAATATTTGCTAGAAAACACGTCTCGGGCCTGAGAAGGATGTCCAAGCCTTTGGGTAGGATGCCCAAGGAAAATAAAAGCCTTTGGCTTGGTATTTTCCAAGGCAACACATTTGGCGCATGCCAAATGAAAAAAAATCAAAAATCCATTTGGCGTGCGCCATATTTGGCGCACACCAAATGTATTTCATAGCAATTTTTCATCTTGGAAAGCACAAAGTGTTCTCTCTTGGAATATATACATAAAATATAAAATTTAAGTATAAGTCACATTTCTATTTGTTTTTTTTCTTTCTTATACTTTAAGCTATATTTTATGTATATATTGTTAGGATGTTTTCAAGAGTGGTCCCAAATCTCTAGGAGTTATAATGGAGATTCTAATTTTAAGAGTATTCATATAAATCTCTAGTCTCTTCCTTGCATTCCTCCTCTCTCTTCCTTAACCCCTACCTCTCTCTCTTTTAGGTCTCTCCCTCTCTACTTTCTTCCCTCTCTCAAGTATCTCTCCCTCTCTTTCCCATCTCCCTCACCCTCTCTCTCTCTTTCATTTATCTCTATCTCTCACTCTCTCCCCATCTCTTATACTTAAATGTCTCTCTCTCATTCTCTCCCTCTCCCTCCCCCCCCCCCCCCTCTCTCTCTCTCTCTCTCTCTCTCTCTCTCTCTCTCTCTCTCTCTCTCTCTCTCTCTCTCTCCCCCATTCTTTCTCTCTCTTTACCTCTAACTCTTTTTCCCTCTCTTTGTCTCGTTCCCTCTCTCCCTCTCTCTCTATCTATCTCTCTCTCTCTAACTCTCTTTCCTTCTCTTTCTCTCTGATTATTTCTCTCTAAGTCTCTCTCCCTCTCTGCCCCTATCTCTCTATCTCACTCTCCTCCTCTCTCAAGTGTATCTCTCTCCCCCATTCTCTCCCTCTCTCCCTCCCCCCTCCCTTTCTCTTTTTCACTTAAGTCTCTCTCTCTCTCCATCTCTCTTTATCTCTTAAGTCTCTCCCTCTCAGCCTCTATCTCTCTATCGCACTCTCCTCCTCTCTCAAGTGTATCTCTTTCACATTCTCTCCCTCTCCTTCCCTCCCTCTCTCCCTTTCTCATTATCTCTCTTTCTCACTCTCTCCCTCTCTCCCTTTCTAATTATCTCTCTTTCTCACTCTCTCCCTCTCTCCCTCTCTTCACCTCTCTCTCTCTCTCTCTCTCTCTCTCTCTCTCTCTCTCTCTCTCTAGTCTCTTGTACTCTCCTTCCATCCATTCCTCCCTCTCACTTAGGATATCTCTATCTCTCACCCTCTCTTTCTCTCTCTCACCATCCCTCCCTCCACCTCTAGGTATCTCTCTCACCTTCCCTCCCTCCACATCTTAGGTCTCTCTCTCACCTTCCCTCTTTCCACCTCTTAGGTCTCTCTCTCTCTCACAATCCCTTCATCCACCTCTTAGGTCTCTCTATATCCCCCCTCTCTCTCTCTCCCAGTCCCATTATCCCTGTCAACTTCTATCTATATCTCTTTCCCTCTTTCCCTCTCTCTATATCTCTCCATGTCTCTCCCCCCCCCCCCTCTCTCTCTCTCTCTCTCTCTCTCTCTCTCTCTCTCTCTCTCTCTCTCTCTCTCTCTCTCTCTCTCCATTCTTTCTATCTCAGTCTCCTCCTCTCTCAGGTGTATCTCTCTCCCATTATCTCCCTCTCTCCTCCCCCTCCCTCCCTCTCTAGGGTCATATGGTGTCCTAAGGGGCCACACGTGTTAGAACACCATATGACCCCTTAGGACACCATATGACCTATTAGGACATCATATTGTCCTAAGGGTTCATATGTTGTCCTAAGGGGTCATATGGTGTCACGAGGGATCATATGATGTTGTTAGGGGTCATATGGGGTCCTAAGGGGCTAGGCATATGTTAGAACACCATATGACCCCATAGGACACCATATGACCCTTTAAGACACCATATGACCCATTAGGATATCATATTGTCCTAAGGGGTCATATGGTGTCATAAGGGGTCACATGGTGTTGTTAGGAGTGATAAGGGGTCCTAAGGGGCCACACATGTGTTATAAAACCATATGACTCCTTAGGACACCATATGCACATAGTATTAAGGGGTCATATGGTGTCCTCAGGGCCCACACATGCATTAGAACACCATGTGACCCCTTAGGACATGATATGTCCCCTTAGGATACCATATGTTCCCTTAGAACACCATATTGTCCTAATGGGTCATATGGTGTAATAAGGGGTCATATGGTATCTTGAGGGGTTACATGGTGTCGTTAGAGGTCATACGGAATCCTAAGGGGTCATGCATGTGTTAGAACACAATATGACCCCTTAAGACACCATATGGACATCATATGGTGTCCCAAGGGGTCATATGGTGTCCTAAGGGATCATATGGTGTCGTTAGGGGTCATATGCAGTCCTAAGGGCCCACACATGTGTTAGAACTCCATATGATCCCTTAGGACACCATATGACCCATTAGGAGATCATATTGTCCTAAGGGGTTATATGGTGTCATAAGGGGTCATGTCATGTCCTAGGATGTTAAAAGGGGTCATATGGCGTCCTTCTTGTTATGTACTCGCCTGGAGAAGTAGTGATTTCGGTGTAGCATATGGGTTTGGTAAGACTCTACCAAGCAGTTGAGAGAAGTCACTTCTTTTACCGATGTTGGGGAGACAGTTGATGTGTCTTGCCGATATAAAGTGGTATATCAGTATAGCTTGTAGTTTTGGTATGTCTCCCATAGCAGTCAACCGAAGTAATGTTGCTACACCAACAAGCCTGAGTTCGATATAGCTTTGGCGAAGACAAATATTTCAGTGTAGCTTGGGGTTTCAGTAAAGTATCCGAAGGAGGAAATTGAAGTCATTTGGTGGAGATAAAGACTATATCGATATGACAGTGTTGGAGTCTTGCCGATGCACTGTTGTTTTTGGTGAGACTATGGAATTCACTAAGAAAGTTTTAAGGCATTGTCGAGGTGAGGAAAATTTGCCGATAACCTTTGAGACTTGGTGGGGACCATGATGGACTTGTTTTGACTTGTCAAGTTGTCTACTAATGATTGGTAGAAACTGGAATGACTCAGAGGAAGCAATGTCAACAACATGTGTGTTATTGACAATCTGAGAAGTTCGACACTTGGAAGATGTAGTAACTGAAACGAAATGTTTTTCAACAGAGACATTTAAATGTCAAGAAAATAGTTGCAGGGGGTAGGATCGTGTGAGGATGATTTCTATCATTGTGCAAAGAGGATTGTAGGACTCGATTGGTAATTATGTAAAAAAAGTCGAATTAAAAAGCCGATTAAGATTGTAATCTTCTATATTGTTGCCTAAACAGAGATCAGATCAAAGGTCTGAAACTTGTATGTAATTATTTTACTGTAATACAAGGGATTACTTTGGTGTATGGGTTTTTCACCCGTAAGGGTTTTCCCACGTGAAATTTGGCGTACATCTTTGTGTTTGTGTTTTTCATGTTGCTCTATTTATCTTGCATTGTGTATCTTAGTTGTTGTAATTCAAATTGAAACACTCATATGCTTTACTTCTCTAAGAAATTAGCATTAGGACGATATTTTTCACACTCTGCTTTCCTTACAAGTGGTATCAAAGCCTAACCAGTTGTGTTATCCTTGTGGGTAGGATGGGTTTTTTGTGTTAATTTTGCAGTGGGAATTTTGCAGAGGTTTGTTTGAAATTGCAGACTGAGATGACGAGCACATCTGGAAGAGTGGACATTGAGAAATTCAATAGCAGCAGCTATGAGTTATGGAAACTCAAGATGGAAGACTTGTTGGTTGATAGAGACCTAAGGGGTCATATGGTTTCCTAAGGAGTCATATGGTGTCGTTAGGGGTCATAAGTAGTCCTAAGGGCCCACTCATGTGTTAGAACACCATATGACCCCTTATGACACCATATGACCCCTTAGGACATCATATTGTCCTAAGGGGTCATATGGTGTCTCGAGGGGTCACATGGTAAGGGTCATGTGGGGTCCTAAGGGACAACACATGTGTTAGAATAACATATGACCCCTTAGGACACCATATGGACATCATATGATCCTAAGGAATCATATGGTGTCCTAAGGGGTCATATGGTGTCATTAAGGTTCATATGGGGTGTTAACGGACTACACATGTGTTAGAACACCATATGATCCCTTATGACAACATATTGTCCTAAGGGGTCATGTCATTTACTTTTATGTTAAAAGGGGTCATATGGTGTCCTCAGGGGTTATATGGTTTCCTAAGGGGTCATATGGTGTCGTTAGGGGTCTCTATATCTCCTGCAATCCCTCTCTCTCTCCCCCTCTCTCAGGTGTCTCTATCCCATTCTTTTCCCCTCTCCCTCCCCATCCCTTTCTCTTTCCCCCTCCTCTCTCTCTCATCAACCCCCCTTCCTTTCTCTCCTCTCTCTCTCTTTCTCTCTCTTAGGTCTCTCCCTCTCTTTTCATCCCCCTACCTACCTCCATCCATCTCTCTCGCTTGGGCTCTCTCTTTTCCTCAACCTCTCCCTCTACCACTTAACGTCTCTCTCTAATCTCTCACTACCTATCCATCCCTTCCTCCCTCTCTCTTTCAATTCAAATTTATCTCTCTCTCTCTCTCTCTCTCTCTCTCTCTCTCTATCTATCTATCTATCCTTGGTATTTTCCTTTCTTTCCATCAATCACTCCCTTCCTCCATCTGTATCACTTTCTCTCTAGTCTCTTTCTCTCTCCCTGGTATTTTCTTTTCTTTCCATCAGCCACAAAGAGGGAGAGAGAGAGGTGAAGAGGGGGAGGGACGGAGAGAAAGGGAGGGAGAAAGAGAGAGATGGTGGAAGGTAGGGTTTGGGGGAGAGACTAGATGGAGAGAAAGCAAGAGAGGGAGGGAGGGAAAGAGGGTGATAAACTTGAGAGAGAGAGAGAGAGAGGTAGGGGTTGAGGAAGAGAGAGAGGGGGAATGCAAGGAAGGAGAGAGAGATACCAAAGAGAGAATGATGATTCAAGCATGTTGATTACTATAATTTGACTATGTTCTAAATTTATATGAATACTCTAAAAACTAGAATCTGCATCATAACTCCTAGAGATCTGAACCACTCTCAAACATCCGGCCAATATATACATAAAATATAACTTAAATCATAAGAAAGGAAAAAGACAAATAGAAATGTCACTTATACTTCTAGATGAAGATACAATATGGGGTCATGTAAAAACACTTGAGACAATATTCCAGCCACCTAAAAGGATGCAAACAGTGCATGTGCATCTCCAAATGAATCCCCATTCAAACCTCTTAAGTTGGGCAACAAAAATTTACTATATTTAGGTATGATAGATGTTCTTACACATACTATATTTATAATACAAACCTATCATAAATATTATCATTACTTAAAATACTTACAATTATAATAGAATTTGTCAGAATTGACCATAAATAGAACATTCTCTTACAGTCTATCATAACCTGATTTGAGTGCCTAAATTCTCCATGACAAAATTATCTCCTAACACTTTTCATTATATCATAGAATATTGTCATAAAGCTATCATAAGTTGTCATAAACTGTCATAGGTAGGCGTGTCATAGAATCTTGTCAAATTTTTATTATAACATGACACTTGTCACCAACCTCCACAAAAGTCACTAATACATTTGGTTTATAATCCCGACGGAGAAGGTATATTGTGACCAAATTTGATTTTTTTAAAGAAATGCACGAATTCGTCGGAATTCCAACGATAATTTCACATTTGGTTTCGACAGAGAAGGCATTAGCAATGAAATTTGTTTTTTTTTTCAAAAAAGTGCCCACATTCGTTGAAATTGCGATGACAACAGGCATTATACTTTAAAAAAAAGAAAAGAGGGCAAGTCATTTGTGCATTTGCAATCCCGCCCAAGCTTCTGCTTCGAGCTCAACCCCTGGCAAGATCAAACGACACACTCACCATTTGAGGTAGAATCTTCACCTTCATTTCGGATTTGCATAATATGAGGAATTTCTGATTCTTCACCTTCATTAATTGAATCTTCGGATTTGCATAATATTTGCACGAGGAATTTCGGATTTGCATAATTTATGGAATTGCTTGGGTAGAATCTTCACCATTCAAGGTAGTTGAATCTTCACCTTCATTCATTGATTTGCATATATGAGGAATTGCTTGCATCCCACCCATTGCTTGAGCTATCCACTGCATTTCACAACTACCTGTGCTTTATCGTTCCTAGGTCAACATCATTGGAAGACTTTTAATGTTGCCCCCATGCCTCGGTTGTTGATGTCCAGTCTTCCCCTTTCGCCACCATGAATTCTATATGCCTCAGAGGGAAATCAACCTCTCTTTCTCTTTTCTCTCACTCCCACCCTGCCCCTACCATGGCACTAGGACGTATACATAGTGAATAACGAGCTAACCAGTTCTAGGGAGGTATCTAGTAGAGGAAGTGGATATGCCTAAGTCTGAGAGAATACTATAAAGAATCTAATTTAAAGAGACTTGATTATTACAGTCATGATCAAACACAACATGCATATTTCCAAAGAATTAGTTTCATGAAGATGTATCTAGGCCTAGAAGACAAAAAATGTAGCTATAAGTTACAACAGTCAAAAGCATAGGGATATATACCTATGAATAAGAATTAAAAGGAGTAAATGATAGTCTGTCAGATTTTATAGTGAAATGAAGTGCATGTTATCACAATAGTCTTATCAATGAAAATGACTGTCATTCATAATTAACTTCAAATAAAACAATGACATCATCACCATGCTAGATCACATTTAAAATAGTTTCAGATGGGAGTCACGGTTATTTTAACTGTCAGAAAGTACACATTCATGAAGTATTAAATAGAATAGCTAAGACAGAGGTCCTCATGAGAGGAATACAAGAAGTTCATTGTATGTGTAAACAGTCTTTATGATTACAACACACAAATTTTCATTTACAGTCAAAGATCACAATGATAATGAAGACCTACACAGTCCTAGAGGAAGTAAAGGGAAAACCCAAGCTTGTGATTTGGATTCAATATCAACGTCAATGACTACCATAGCAGTAGTGAGAGAAAAAGCAATGATCATCCCATACCCAAAACATGGTGATCTTGCAAGCTAAGGATTAGAACAAAGATGGAAATACAATGCACAATTAATTCTACAAGAGCCTTCATCATCATTGAAAAGACAAGATAGAGTTGCAAACCAAGTCTTCTGTTCAATTATCCTAAAGTGTTTTGGTGTTTTGAGACTGTTCTCTTTCTTGTTTGATAGTGAACATCCGTTTTACAACTTTATCTCTATTCTTAGATTTGGTCTGAGTCTTTTATGTATATAATTTGACAATTATTTTATCATTTTGACTATGTTTCCAATGAAAATGATGGGCCATTTTTATTTCTTTTGAAACATTGAATCTAAAATAAATATTATCAAACACAGTAGCTAGTGATGGCTCTTTTTTACTGTGTTTGCCTATATGTTGCCCTCTTACCAACCAAATATATAGTCTCTCTACTTGAGGATTCTTCATGACTTATCTCACTATAAAAAATCAACTTTTGGGTTTTCTCTTCATGGTATTAAGGTTCATGATTTTAGTTGTTCTATGATTTATACCATGGATTGATCTATCTTATTGTGTATATACTACTTGTTACTATTTTGTGGCTATCTCTTTTTTATAGGCTTTGTCCTAGCTTTTTCTCTTTGGTTGGGTTGTCATTGAGATTTACATTTCAAATCTTTGCCCTTGATCTCACTATTATTAATTTGGTGAGGACTATTATCACTTGTACTTTGCCATGTGTATTTGGTTCTTATTGTGTATCATCTTCTCATGGCTTCTTCAAGAGGCTTTGTGTCTGCTCTTAACAATATCCTAGAAGATCTTTACTATATTTTCAATGAAACTTGGCTTTGTTTACTTCTTATTCACTATTTTGTTGGTGTAGCTATTCCTTTCTATGTCTTCTTTTAATGTGTACTTTAAAGTGATGTGTTGCTCACAATTCTTTTCCTTAGACCTATACATAAGGCTTGTCATTGTCATCTACATACCTCAGTTATATTGTGCTCTGAGACTTAGGCATATCTATGTTTCCTTGCACATTTACAAATGTGCATGAGAGTCATCTTGAACCAGTTCTAGGGAGGTATCTAGCATAGGAAGCTTCATAACATTATAGTTTGTGTTTGTTGGTATTTTGGTATGGTTTTGTCATTGATGTCAACACCTACTAAAAACTAGCACTTTGAGATCCAGCAACATTCACCGGCAAGCAAGTAACTATTGCACAATTACTGGTATATGGTTCACTGGCAGGATATAATGTTCATCGATATTTGGAATGATATGGAAGACACTTGGTAATGTCAAAGACATCGTGTGGACACTTTGTTTTGAAGAATTAATCATTGGTATATTCATATTTGCATATTTGCTTTTACCGAAAAATAGGTCCAGGTTATCTAAGGTTACACCAGCAGGTTTATCTTTTCCAGATCAGCATGGCATGCTATGGAGATGATTTATTATTGATGTAAATGCATTAAGCCGACATGTTTAATCGGTTATTGCATCGGATATTATATTGTTTGTAAAATGATTTTATTGTAATATCTTGTAGAGCCGACCTACTAAAATTGGTCTTAGGGTATGGTATAAATGTAAGATCAAGTGTGGAATGCGAAAAAGAATTGAGTGAAGGTACATGCGAGATTAAGCAAAGGTATACATGAAGACATCATTTGAAGGTGAAGCTAGGTTTTTGTATAAGCATATCAACATTACACCAGTATTGAATCCAGCATATGAAGATGCTATTTTGTGCAGTACATTCTTATTGGATTTAACCATCCAACTATAGTCAGTGTGACTCCCATTCTGTGATTGAGCAGTGAGCTCTAGGTTGTTGGCCTTTCTGCATGTGCAGACCCCATTTATGTACACTTACTATCTGCAGTAGTATCATTTGATTGTGGGTAAGGTTTCCCACCATGGTTTTTCCCCTTACAGGGTTTCCACGTACAAATATTGGTGTTATGTGTTGTGAATGACTTTATGTTTGTGTTTCATGCATTAATCTTTATCGGTATAGAAATTTACTGTTAACACTGTCTACCAGCATACTTAACTGGTTTACCGGTATTAAGCATTAAGTTGGTTAATTGGTTTTTGGTTTGAATTTATTAGACAACTGATTCACCCCCCCCCCCCCCTCTCAGTTGTCTTTGGGACCTAACAATTGGTATCAGAGCTTAGTCCTCTTTTGCAGAAGTTTAACAACTTGAGGAGATCCAATGTCTACTAATTACTTTAGGAAGGACAGTCCTAAACTTGATGGAACCAACTATGGGATATGGAAGATCAGAATGGAGACACATCTGAATTGCATTGGTAAAGACATCTGGGAAGTTACAAAGAATGGTTATACTGCTCTTGTAGCTGGTCAGACTGCTCCAACTACCTTAGCTAAAGATGAAGAGAATGATTGCAAAGCAAGAAAAACACTTTTGAGCGCATTATCAGATCAACAAATCATGGGATTATCAGATAGGGCTACTGTTAAAGCTATTTGGGATCATTTGGAAACACTGAATGAAGGAGATTCCACAGTCAAGATTGCAAAACTTGAAAGCTTCCGAGTCAGGTATGAACATCTGAAAATGGAAGAAGATGAAAGGATTTATGCTTTTATGGAAAGAGTAAATGAAATTGTTTTGGGTATTGAATGTTGTGGAGGAACTTTGAGTGAAGATGAAATTGTTTCAAAAATCTTAAGAGGTTTTCCACTGGCATATAAAATGAAGGTTACTGCTATAAATGAGTTGAGAACAATGCCTAATACATCAGTAACTAGGGATACATTGATTGGAAAACTTTCAGCCTTTGAAATTGAGGAATTTGGTCCTGTTGCTACTATAAAAACTGATTTGGCCTTTAAAGCATCAACATCATCTGCTCCATCATTTGACAAATCAAACTGGAGAGCCTTTTATGCAAAAGAACTTGAAGAATCCAGAAAGGAGAATGAAGAGCTTGAAGAACTTGAAGCACTATTTGCAAGAAAAATGCCAAAAGGTCCAATTGGAAGTAAGTATGAAGGTAAAGCACCCTTTACATGTTTTAACTACAATAAGATTGGTCATATGGCTTCGAGATGCCCTGATAGACATGCTAGACTAAGAGAAGAAGCTAGAAGAACATACAAGCCTAATCTTGAATATTAGAGATACAGATTTAAGAAGAACAAAGACAAATCTTGTTACATTGCTGATGAAGGTGTGACTGATGATTCTGATGAGGATCCGACAGACAATGGATGGGTTTTTGTTGCTATAACAGAAGATCAACCGGCACCTACTGCTCAACCGGTAGAACAAGCCCTAGCAGCTAAAGTTGAAGCAAAGGATGAATGGATCATTGACTCAGGATGCTCACATCATATGACTAGAGACAAAGGTAAATTCTTAAACTTTCAAGAATACAATGGAGGTTTAGTAAGATTTGGAGATGACAAAGCTTGTTCAATCAAAGGTAAGGGTTCAATATCTCTTGATGGTAAGCATAACACTGACAATGTCTACTATGTTGAAGGATTAAAGCATAATATTTTAAGTGTTGGTCAATTAGTTGAGAAGGGATTTCAGTTACAATTTAAAAATGGAAAATGCAAAATCATGAATAGAATTGGTCTAGAAATTACAACCGGTAATCAGACTAGAGGCAATATCTTTCATTTGAATAATAGTGAAAAGGCATGCTTGATTGCACATATAGATGAAAGTTGTTTATGGCATAAGAGACTATGTCATGTAAACTTTGATTGCATGGTAAAAATCAGTACTTCTAAGGTAGTTAGAGATCTACCTAAAATTGTGAAACCTCATAATACAATTTGTAAGGAATGTCAATTTGGAAAACAAGTTAGAGCTAGTTTCAAAAGTATTCCAGAAAAATCCAATAATGCTCTTGATTTAATTCACACTGATTTATGTGGTCTAGCTAGAACTAGAAGCTTACAAGGTGATATTTCATGCTAATTATTGATGATTATTCTAGAATGTGTTGGGTTACTTTTCTCAGAGAAAAATCAGAAGCACTTGGGAAGTTCAAACTGTTCAAAGCAATGGTTGAAAATGAAACTGGTAAGACCCCTCATGAACTATGGTTTGGTAATACTCCTACTCTTAAGTATTTCAGAATTTTTGGAAGTAATTAGAAAAGATGAGTATATTGGCAAATTTGATCCTAGAAGTGATGAAGGAATATTTCTTGGTTATTCATCTAAGAGCAAGGCATATAGATGTTTTAATATGAGATTGCAGAAAATTGTTGAGAGTACAAATTTAAAGATTGATGAACAATTCAGAGGAACTTCAAGGTATATAGACTCTGAACTGGCAACAAAAATTGTGACAAATGAACCTACACTGAATCCACCGGTACAGAATGAAGATCCAGTTACTCCGGTATCATCAGAAGATTCCACAGTAACTGAAGAACAACAACAAACTAAGACACCCTGATATGTAAGATTGAATCATTCTGAAGATCAGATAATTGGAAACAAATTTAAAGGAATTATGACAAGAGGAAGATTGGCAAATGAAGAGGTATGTCTTATTTCTCAAATTGAACCATCATCTATCAATGAGGCATGTGAAGATAAATTTTGGATTAAAGCTATGGAAGAAGAATTAGGACAAATTGAGAAAAATAATACTTGGACATTAGCTCCCCGGCCTAAAGATAAAAATGTAATTGGAACCAAATGGGTATTTAGAAACAAACTTAATGAAGATGGTAAGGTTGTCAGAAATAAAGCAAGACTAGTGTGTAAAGGATATTCTCAGAAAGAAGGAGTTGATTACAATGAAACCTTTGCATCGATAGCCAGAATTGAGGCAGTTAGATTATTCTTGGCTTTTGCAACTCACAAAGACTACAAAGTTTATCAAATGGATATTAAATGTGCATTTTTGAATGGAGATCTTGAAGAGGAAGTATATATTGAACAACCTGATGGATTTTCTTTGACATATGACAGTGATATGGTTTGCAGGTTAAGAAAAGCTCTGTATGGATTGAAACAAGCCCCAAGAGCTTGGTATGCAAGGTTGGATAAGTATCTTTTAAAGATTGGTTTTACTAAAGGAAATGCAGATAGCAATTTATATTACAAAATAACTAATGATGACATCTTGATTATTGAAGTATTTGTCGATGATATAGTCTTTGGAGGAGAAGATGGATTATATAAGGAATTTTCTATTAAAATGCAACAAGAATTTAAAATGTCTATGATTGGAGAAATAAAATTCTTTTTAGGTTTGCAGATTTCACAGACTGATAAAGGTATATTTTTTAGTCAATCCAAGTACTTGAAAGAATTGCTAAAGAAATTTGGGATGGATAACTCTAAACTGGTAAGCACACCTATGACTACAAATGACAAATTATCTCAAAGGGATGAATCTACACATGTTAATCCAACTAGATACAAATCTATGATAGGAGGTTTACTGTATTTGACACAAACCAGACCTGATATTATGAATGCAATATGTATTGTTTCTAGATTTCAAAGTAATCCTAGGGAAAATCATGAATCAGCAGTGAAAAGGATTTTCTGGTACTTACAAGGCACAACAAATCTTGGATTATGGTATCCTAGAGATGAAAATTTTGACCTATGTGCATACACAGATGCAAATTGAGCAGGAGATGTGGATGATAGAAAGAGCACCACTGGAGGATCATTCTTTCTTGGAAAGAGATTAGTTTCTTAGTTGAGTAAGAAACAAATTTGTACATCTTTATCAACAGCAGAATCAGAATATGTTGCAGCAGCAACTAACTGTACACAGGTATTATGGCTTAAGCAAATGTTGAAAGACATAAGGTAAAATGCAAGGAACCCATTACTATATATTGTGACAACACTGGAACAATTGATATATCTAAGAATCCGGTATTACATTCTAAAACTAAACATGTTTCTATCAAACTAAATTTTCTAAGGGAAAAAGTTGAAGAAAAGGAGATAAAACTGGCTTATGTGAATACTAAAGAACAGCTTGCAGATATTTTCACAAAACCTTTGCCTAAGGAGACTTTTGAATATTTTAGAGATCAGCTTGGAGTCATACCACCACCGGTAGAGACTTAGACAGTTGATGATTGTCATCAACCAGTAGAATTAAAAAGACAAATCTTTATTCTGGTCCTTTGATGAGGAAGCTACTTCTCAGGGGGAGTAGTTGGTATTTTGTATAAAATTAATTTTTGTAACTTTGGCATTTGATGTCAAAGGGGGAGAGATATCTATGGAAAAACACATTATCTTTTGAGGAGAGTTTGGTAATGAAAATAAATCTTTGGATAAACACATGTTGCTCCCAGGGGGAGAAATGGAGATTGTTGGTTTTTGGCATTTGGCATTTCTGTTTTGGCACTTTGATGGTTTTTCCATCTCGTGTTGCCATCAATGCCAAAGGGGGAGATTGTTGGTATTTTAGTATGGTTTTGTCATTGATGTCAACACCTACTAAAAACTAGCACTTTGAGATCCAGCAACATTCACCGGCAAGCAAGTAACTATTGCATAGTTATTGGTATATGGTTCACTGGCAGGATATAATGTTCACCAGTATTTGGAATGATATGGAAGACACTTGGTAATGTCGAAGACATTGTGTGGACACTTTGTTTTGAAGAATTAATCATTGGTATATTCATATTTGCATATTTCCTTTTACCGACAAATAGGTCCAGGTTATCTAGGGTTACACCAGCAGGTTTATCTTTTCCAGATCAGCATGGCACGCTATGGAGATGATTTATTATTGATGTAAATGCATTAAGCTGACATGTTTAATCGGTTATTGCATCAGATATTATATTGTTTGTAAAATGATTTTATTGTAATATCTTGTAGAGCCGACCTACTAAAATTGGTCTTAGGGTATGGTATAAATGTAAGATCTTATTTGTAAGATCAAGTGTGGAATGCGAAAAAGAATTGAGTGAAGGTATATGCGAGATTAAGCAGAGGTATACATGAAGACATCATTTGAAGGTGAAGCTAGGTTTTTGTATAAGCATATCAGCATTACACCGGTACTGAATCTAGCATATGAAGATGCTATTTTGTGCAGTACATTCTTATTGGATTTAACCATCCAACTGTAGTCAGTGCGACTCCCATTCTGTGATTGAGCAGTAAGCTCTAGGCTGTTGGTCTTTTTCCATGTGCAGACCCCATTTATGTACACTTACTATCTGCAGTAGTATCATCTGATTGTGGGTAAGGTTTCCCACCATGGTTTTTCCCTTACAAGGTTTCCACGTACAAATATTGGTGTTATGTGTTGTGAATGACTTTATGTTTGTGTTTCATGCATTAATCTTTACCGGTATAGCAATTTACTGTTAACACTGTCTACCGACATACTTAATTGGTTTACCGGTATTAAGCATTAAGTTGGTTAATTGGTTTTTGGTTTGAATTTATTAGACAACTAATTCAACCACCCCCCCCCCCCCCCCTCTCAGTTGTCTCCAGGACCTAACAGTGTTAATATGTTCTAAACATAAATGTAAATAAAAAATTGACAAATATACCTCAATTTTGAAATGCTTTAATGTTTCTAGAACATGTTAGTGTATGCTTTCATCATGGAAAAACATAATGTAGTTGATCATAACTGATGTAACAAAGTTGTATCTTTGAATGCCTTGTTCCTTGATTATAGATCTATGCTCAATTGATTTGAATTGCTTGATTGAAAAATTGGTAGATGTGGGTTGGAGTTTGTAGAGAAATAGACTTGTATCTATTTGCAGCTTGTACCTTTTCAAATTAAACTTTTGGAAAAAGTCCAAATTTGGAGAGGAAATTCCTACTATTTATGAATCCAACATTCATCTTTCAAATTTTAGGTCCAATTTCCATGAATAAGGGTTCCCAAGACCCTAGTCCTAGAAAATTGAGCCATGAGGAACATCATGAATAAGGGAATGAACCAAATGATGCAATATTTATAAAGCGATACAACTTATGATGCAATATTTAGCCCCCTCTTAGCAAGAGTATGAAATTATGCTCATGTACTCTTGGGAAAATATGGAGAAACCAAATATTCTTTCACCAAGATATTGAAGAGTCAAGATGACTACAAGTTTGGAAAGGTGGTAGCTCCCAAGACTTATGATATTGTCAATCTACAATATTGAGATAAAAGGGAAGTACAAAGTGAGTAATATGAGTAACATTGGTAACACACATGGAGCATGCAAAACACAAAGTTATGACATTTAGAACTAGTAAGATTCATATATTCTCATTAGGAACCATATAAAAAAGACAAGGCATAGATCTAGGACTAGTAAGATCCTTATATAGTTACTAGGAGTCATGTCAGAGACACATAAAAGCATGATACCCAAGTTAGTAAGATCCTTTAATACTTAGTAATAGATCACATTCTAACAACAAATAGAAGGTCATATCTTGGTAACCTAACTAGTTCATGAGTAGTAGCTCAAAATGTTATCAAAGCTAGGTTAGGTTAGGAGTCCAAAGAACCTATAATGTGTCTTATAATGGGTGTTGAAAATAATCTACACTCAAGCCAACAATGGAATGGTAAGAAAGGGGGCAGTAGCTCAATGGTAGAGAAATTTATTAACAAATAGAATGCCTTAAGTTGGATTCCTAGCTATTTTGTGAGTATTAGCTTAACATTTTCATGCGTAAATAACATCTACTCCCACCTCTACCACATATCCAACTTCCACCACTTCTCCTTCCACAACCTCTAGTCACCTTCATGTACCAAAGCCACTAGTGCCACACCTTTAGTACTTACATCCTTCACTTATCATCCACCATATGGCCTATTTATCAAATTTATTTCTTCTACATGTAAAAGCCATATGCACAAGATGGAATAAAAATTGGTAGATGCAAAAGCCATATTCCACAACCTTTGCTAAAATCCTTTCCGCCAGTGCAAAAATGTGAGGTTTGTAACAAGATGCGACATCCATCAAAGCATAATAGAGATGAGATTTCTAACAAGATGGCAGATCAAACAATGTAGGAAAGCATCGATTAAAAATAAATACAAGATTGCAGTTTATAGAAGTAACTTCATTTTGTCTTTTTGTGGCATTGAATTTCATAGTGTTTTAAAGAAGATATCATAGTTTTTCCAAAAAATGTCAAAACCCTGCCTAATGTTTACCGAGAGGAGTAAATAATGTATAGTTTGGTCTCCCATGCATATAAATTAACCCAAATGTGTGGGAAGATATTTTTTCATGCTATGTATCATATTATGTTGTGTCCAGGGCTCCAAATTACATTTGGTAATTGTTTGGGCATGAGGACAGTCTGATATCTCTATGTATCAGATAGTAAAAGGTAGTAAGAGTGAAGAATTTGGTGGGAAGACCAAGCGATTGGTATTTTGAAGTGGTTGATGACAGAGAGAGGGGTGAGGGGATCATATGCAACCTTCAAAAGGGTTTGTGGATCAAAACCAAATGAAATAGATTAAATTTCTATGACTGTCCTAAGGGTATCAATTGTCACAGTCATAGTTTTACTAGTGATATTGTTTTTGTTTTGACAGATTTGTGTTTGTAAACCCAAATGTGGACATGAAATGGAGTCATGAGATGTCTTAAGACTGCATCAATACTTAACAACAACATAGTGTGTAGGCACCTAAAATATGAAAGGACTACATATTGGAAGGCGTGTGTGATGATGTGATGAGAGGTCTGATATCCCTATGTATCAAACAGAGAAAACCAGTGAAAGACAAAAAAAAATGCATTGAGAATGAAAAAGGTTGAATTGCCTAATTTTTGGTGTTGAAGTGATGTGTGGGGACCCTGCCAAGTCAAATACCTTGTTGTAGTTTCAAAGGGTGGAAAAAGAATAAGCGTTTTATTTACCATCCTAATAGACCATCTATCATAACAATGATTACCAATTATGTGTGCATTGCAAACAAAGTTCTAGAGGAAGGCTCTTTCTATTGTAATACAAAGTGAGTGTTCATAGACCTTGTATAGGGTCCTCCAAGCCTAGATACATTTATTTGGCCTTGTGGCCATCAATGAGTGTTGACCCAATAGGAGAAGTCTTGAGACTGACAATTTTGGAAGTGTGGCATTGTTGAGAGCCAACACTTATGTGTGAACCCCGTCTTCACGTCTATGATTAGTTTCCATGATACTTGACCCCATCCTCATGGTGTTGGCTCAATTCATATTAGTGTGTTTTGTTGAAGAAACATGATGTGAGAAGTTTGATGCAGAGGCAAGGGTAGAACTCAATATTTCATATTAGGATAGCAACCACATTGATTAGGCAAGTCAGATAAGGTCTCTCCAATGTTTAGGATACACAAGAGCAACATTAGTCATGTAAGTATGCATGAGAATGGGAATGGATAGTTTCTTTCCTTTTAGACTAATTTGGACAGTATTGAGAGGATCCTATAAGGATGACTATCACCATACTCTCGATGACTTCACAACATTGATAATGAATTCACATTAGACATTCATGGATTACCCTAATTAGACATTAGTCAACTTAACATATGATACAAGGATTGCATACCACAAAGCCATTAGATATGTTTTGAGATGAAAAAGAAGAGTTAAATGGTTTTGGTTCAATTTGCATAATTTCTATGTTCAATTAATCTAGTATATTATGTTGAAACGTGATTTCATAACTAAGATTTCAACTTCTATATAACTAGTTCTATAGCACGATTTTATTGCCTGTGAAGAAAGACCATGTCAAACAATATCAGCGAACAACAAAATAAGGAGGCAATTGCTAGATTGTGGTCTAACTTGAAAAGAAAAAGTGATGGAAAATGTTATTGTCCCTGCAAAATTTGTAAGGGGTTAAAGACCATAAGACTTCTAATCAAAACAACTAAGAAACATTGTAGGCTGCATGGTCACATTGAAGGTGGACATGATTATCATCCACTGGTAAGTTTTTCATTATATCATTTTAACAATTTATATACATAAGAAATCACTTGATAATGAGATCATGATCATGGTTTATTTATGTTTATCAATTTTATATAGGTCGAGCACCCTAGAACACATGATATGGATCAACACAACCCGGAGAATATGGTTTACGAAGTGGATGAACATGGAGGTGTGAATATCGAAGCTGAAGATAATGATCCCATGGAAGATGACGATCATGAGCCACAAAACACAATTGAAGATGATGGTACAAATACATTGATCCATGACACATTTAGTACTCGCGCATCTGATCATGATGATGAAGATGACCTTGATGTTGTTCATGATGTCCCTCTACTAAAGAAGAAGAAGAAGAAGAAGAAGAAGAAGGAGGAGGAGGAGGAGGAGGAGGAGAGGAAGAAGAAGAAGATGAATTAGAATTATGATACATATGTGATGGATTACATGTTTATGATGACACATATGTGATGCTATGATGCTCAATTACATATATGATGATAACACATATGTGATGCTATGATGCTCAATTGAGGAGGAGAAGGAGAAGGAGAAGGAGAAGGAGAAGGAGAAGGAGAAGGAGAGGAAAAAGAAGAAGAAGAATTAGAATTATGATACATATGTGATGGATTACATGTTTATGATGACACATATGTGATGCTATGATGCTCAATTACATATATGATGATAACACATATGTGATGCTATGATGCTCAATTACATATATGATGATACATCATGTGATGCTTATGATGCTTATGTATTTATTGTTTATCAACTTACAAATGTAATGCTTATGATGCTCAACTGATGCTCAACTGATGGTGTTGATTTCCTGTATAGTCCCTATGTGATGTTGTCACCCTTGGTGGGAACAGGTCGTTGACTATAGACATCATCAACCATTGATGCTTATGATGCTTATGATGTGTATGTATTTATTGTTTATCAACTTACAAATGTAATGCTTATGATGCTCAACTGATGCTCAACTGATGGTGTTGATTTCCTATATAGTCCCTATGTGATGTTGTCACCCTTGGTGGGAACAGGTCGTTGACTATAGACATCATCAACCATTTAGTTGAGAATCCTGCATAGTCTACATAAAAAAATTTACAATGATTTTGATGACAACATCTTTTTATTATTTAATACTTTTTTTGTCTATAAAGTTCATGTTGTTCATGTTGTGTACTATGTAATTTTTAGCTAACATAAGATAATTGCATTACATGTGCAGGAACCTGAACCCCTTTGACAAGGATCCTGCACAATCTCATGGATGGATAGGTATAACTAGTCAATACACCCTATAGAAACAATTTATTTTTTAAAAATTACTTGGAAAACAAACTTCCTCAGTTTTTCAAACCTCGACATTAGCAGCAAATCTAATATAGTTATCAACACATGAGGCCCCAATTGGACTTTTTCAAATTTTAATCCCAACATCAATTTTAGGGTCAACTTCTTCATCAACATTACCCTCATTTACAAAATTTCTCTCTCATTACCAACTAACTCTCTCATTTGATGGAGTGTAGGTACCACCAAATAGGTATTTGTCAAATGTGTCTTCCTCGAGTGAGGGAAATGCAGGAATAGAAAATGAAAGTGAGACATGTAGTAGGTCTACAATAGGGAGATCAACTAGAGATCAAAAGATTAGAAGAAAATTCAATAAATGCATGAAATTTTTCCTTGCTCAAGGGGGGTCATGTTCTTGTGATGATGAGACCAAAGGCGACATTGAGGTGCCATTGAGGTACAAACATGTACAGAAACAATGGGTACCCAAGGAACTTCCTCCAATAAACACCAATTTTTGTGTTAACGATAGGATATATCGCATAGCACATTCGTCGTTACATAGTTTCGGCCTATTTTCCATGGACGGAATAAATGTTTGTTACAACAAAGTTGTTGAATTGATGGAGTTTGGTGGACCTTGTTAGAATTACAATAATTGGATGTAGATTGTTAGATATAAAAAAAGTATGCGTAGGTATGCACTGTCAGCAAAATATATGCAATAAAAAGATAATGATCAAAGTAAACAAGTGGCCGTATACATTGATGGTCAGCCAAAAGCAACAGGGAATATTGCAGGCTTTATAAATAGTACGAGACCTGGGTCAACTAATAAACAACCCAATTGCATATTTGAGGTGTGTGAGGGAAATCATGTATTCGTATGTGCGATAAAATCAATAAGTACAGATGAAGATGTTCTAATCGGTTACAGTTTGAATTGTATAGATACAAACAAAGTTAATATCATGGGGGTGGTATGTACTATATACCATTTAAATTAGCCAACCTCCAATTAATGATTCCAATATACCATTTTATTATGAAGATTTTTTGCTAAGTCTATTGGTTTAATTTTTCTAACGTTTTTTATATTTTTTCTTTGTCATAGGGCGACATGGATCCATCACATAGCGCAGACAGGGATGTAGGTCGCGACACTTCTACTGAGCAGGTAAACCTCATTGTAATTGTACAAATTAGATAGAAGCAAACTGTTACATTATTATGTTCTTTTTTTGAGTGTTTTAGAATAATTTTGTAATTGTTAATGATATTCTTGACACAGACGGATGTTCGGGGAAAGGGAAAGGGAGTTGCAGTACCTAAGCACCTCTCTAGAGATGTGGACTCAATAGGATTAAGTGATGATGACCCTGAAAATTCCACACACCCTATGGAATTCATAAAAAAGCCTCTTAGAAAAATTAATAAAGAGATTGTTGCTTTGGCATCCATGTATCCTATGACTGATGAGATACGAGAGAGGGTGCAAGTATTGATTCAGATAGCACAAAACTTGCAAGTAAGTAGTAGTGAAAGTTTTAATTATAACAAAAGGTCAATAATGGTTTATATTTTATTCTCTTTTATGTCATTAACTAAAATATGTACGTGTTGTTTTTACATCAATTTTTGTGCCCTTGTGAAACTGGTGGCCATGATCAGGGTGTTGCAGGTACTTTAGGTGATGATGATTTTCTTGGATTATCGCTTGCTTGGCTTATCACTTTGAGTACCCAAAACACATCATACTTGATACTGTCAATGTTCATAATAAAGGTTCATCCTTGTTTACAATTCTTGCACTTTTCATATATTTAATGTATTATTCTTCAGGTGTTGTCAATGTTCTTGTGCAAATGTCACCGCTGCCTCATCAGAGGTTAGCCTCAACTGTATTGCCGACTGCAATGTCGGCAACACGTAGCATGCATACATCCTCTATTGCACATCATATTGGCCCGCCCACTGTTGGTAGATCCCTCTTTTGCTCTATCTTATGTTATGTGTTTATTTCCCTTCAAGCATTCCTTCTTGGGGGAATTTCATAGTGGATTCATTTTTTGCAGCAGGAGATGCACATGAGGATGCGCCAGAGGCGACTACTACTGATAACATACCATCATTTCCTGGATCTTCTCGTATTGCTAGTACGGGAACGTTGCAGGCCACATTGGTGGTGAGCGACGAAGAAATGATTCCCTTAAAGATACAGAAGGTTCCAGGTACTTTAAAATTATTATTATATATAATCTAATTGTAATTTACTTTATGAATGCTCGTTTTGGACTAATGATCCCATGAATTTTTTGCAGGAAATAAGATTTTCTATAAACATCTTAGTGACATTGCATTGCAGATATTTGGGCCCACCATACATAAAAGGTGGTACATCATATGTGAACTAACCCTAATCCACTATTTTGATTTCATACTATTGCTAGAATAGTTTTCCTTTGATCCATTTCTTGAATTATAATAAATGTAGCTTCAGTTCATTTCTGAATCTAACAGGTTTGTTTTAGCTTTAAAAGGTGGAATGACCAAGAAAAAAGGTTAAAAGATGAATTGACAAACCAAATGGTTGAGTGGTTTGGAAATGACACCTTTGACAAAACCAAGCTCCTTGAAAAAGCTAACACATATCTAAAGTATGTGAGGGACCAATACAGGACCCATTTAGAGAAGAACCTAAAGTACGAGCGTCCCCCCATGATTCCAGAGAGGGAGTGGAAGGACCTGATTTTGGATGCCAAGGAGAGAATTGAAAGGAAAAAAGGAAATACACCACCAGACGCCAAAAGAAGGTATGTGATACTATTAAGAATGTAATTATGTACAAATTAAATACTCTTTCTATTTATATAATCTAACATATTTCAAACTTTTTATAGACTGAGTGACACGTCAAAGGCAACCAAGGCAAGACAATAAAAGCATGGGCAACACAAACTCGGCTCTGGTGGTTATATGAAACTTGTTGCACGAATTGTAAGTATCTCATGTAAATGAAATATTGCATCAAAATATTATTAAATTGCAAATGATTTTTTTTTATCAAACAATGCAAGAAAAATTCATGATACCAAGCAAAAATGTAGGGCTCTGAATTCAATAGAGCGCCCACAGAAGATGACAAGAGAATTGCCTACCAGCAAGGCTATACAGTCGTGGCTAATTGACTACAAGAATTGAGTGGGCATACACAATATTTGAGTGCATCCGTCACACAGGTAAATATGCTAAATGGAAATTATTTCAAATTAAATACTTTACCAATGCTCTAATTGATGTTGAGTTCCAACATAAAGTGACTATATTTATTTTAAATAAGCAAGCAATGATAACAATGTGCATGACATTGGAATGCAGCCTACTAATCGTGAAACATCACCTGCACATGAAGGTCTGAATGTGCATCCCAGTAGTGGAGGTATTAATTTTCTATTCAAATTTATATATGTAGTTATTAATACAATTAAACATCTTAATTGTAATTAGAGTAGTAATTAATGTAACCTTTCTTGTTAATATTTTAGAGCATGTAGTCGGTGGTGACCAAGTGGAGCATGATTTGGGTACACAACATCAGGAACGTGATGTTCCCCAATCAGGTAAAGAGGACCATTGTTATTCCTTTAAACAAATATAATTTCAATTGGTGTTCAACATTAATGTAACCTTTAGTATTTCAACTCTAGATGATCTAGAGGGTGTTCAGCATGTTGAGGTTGAGGCTAGACAAAATGATGTGGCCCCATCAGGTAAAGAGCGCAATAGTTATGATCTCTAAATTAAAGAAATACTTGTAACAATAATAAAAAATGTTTTGAATTTAACCCATTCCTTTGTTATTGCAGAGGACCCCCCTTCGCTTCAGTGTCCTCTTCCTCAGTATAGGACTAGGTGTACATCGAGATCATGAGCAAAGGGCAGAACAACTGTAGAGGGGGGAAATGATGAAGAAACCGATGTTCCACTTAGTCTTTTCATAGCTTCAAAGAAAAAACAAAAAAAGAAATGATTGTAATCTACCTTATTTGATAATGACTGATTTTTATGTGTTAATAAATGTAATTATGTGCTAATGAATGGTTATAAATGATATGTGTTAATTAATATTGATGAATGTTGTGTGTTAATTAATGTTAATCAATGTTATGTGTTAATGAACGTTATATGAAATTAATGAATGAATGTTATTTTTTATTAATGGTAGAAAGAATGAATGAATGAATGTTATAAGATGTTAATAGGGAATTCTGAGTGATGTTGGGGGGGGGAGGGAGGGGCCAAATGAGCTTCCACCTTCATGTGGTTGTCCCTGTTAAGTAGAGAATATTAAACTATTCTCGAAACCAAACGAAGCTCAGTAAGATAACACACTTTTCAATATTTCATAATGTATATTGAATCTTAATTGCAGGGTCCAATAGAGCCAACATGAACTACAGCACCACAAGTTGTTGGGTATAATGAAATCCCATATTGTCTTGTATGTACACTAACAGTATGAGTTGCTTCTAGTGTTGATATCCATGGTGGGACTACAAAAGTTATGAATATGCCTCATCCTTGTAAGTTTTTTTATTACTTGTCATTTTCTTTAGCATTTGTTACTTCATGAATGAGATGTTTCAGATGTCTATTCCATGAATACCTCTCTAATGTATGCTTCATGATCTATGTGTCTTCAGCATGTCCACTCCATGAGAACCTTTCTCATATATGCTTGTACCTTTTGTGTATTTATGTATTACTTCATGGTTTACTTGTATGATTCATGCCTTGCATGTATTCATATGTATGATTTGTGCTTTACATAGCTCCTTCATGCTTTATGAGCATTACTTCATGCCTTGCAGTTTTCTCAAAATATTGCAAAATCATTCAACAAGAAAAAGAGTAGTAGAGGATACATACCAAAATAAATCAATTCTCCCTCTTTATTTCTTCACTTTATTCCCTATTTTCTTCCTCCCTTCTTTATCACTTCCCATTTTCTTTATTTTTCCTTGATATAACTAACCTTTTCTCCTTAATGTTCTTCACGAATCCAAAGACTCCTTTACACTCCCCACTTTACATCCATGGCAACTACCTCCATAACTTCACTTATTGTGAAGTAATTATTCTCCTCTACCATGGCCTTCATATATCTTTCATATATCATTTTATATATTACCATCCATATATACATCAACCTCATTCTAAGACTTTGAATCTGCCTCTTCTACCTCATTATGTGACAACAAAATGTGAGGATTTAAGAGAAGCTTCAAATCATAATAGCCCTTAGCATTGGTTCGGAAAGAGTCTCATATTATGCCTCCTAGATTGGATGGATCTGATCCTCATCACACTATTCGGCTTTGTCCTCCTCACTGGATTGTTTTCACTTGTGATGACATAATTGTGAAGATTATATTTCAACAATTTTTCATTTTTTTTTCTCGCTTCTGATTCAACTCTTTATATGTCCTAAAATTGTATGATCCTAATAGCTTCTACTCTTGTTGATAGTTTGGTGGCTTTGAATAATTTCTCCTTTGAAGAAGTGTGATCCTTGTAATTTGGCCTTCCATGATGTGAAAAAGAGGTTATGTTATGAATAATGGTCCAGATGATTTAGTTATTTCTTATTATGTTGAGTATGAGTAAATTTGGGCTTCCTTGGCTATGGTCACTATTTTGTACTAACTATTGTCATTTAGTGTGATTTGAGCATGGACTTCAAGTAATCATGACAGTGGAAACAATCTTCAAGCGTTAGGGGGTACGCGGCCTTGACCAAGGGATGAAAGTATTGGGAAAGTACAAGTGATTCATGTGTAGATCAATGTATCATTCACCTATTAATTCCTAGCAAAATTCTCAAATAAACAAGCAAAGAGGTATATTGAGTGCATATATACATTTTATGTTGCCATGATATAAGTAAGATATCAAACATGTAACTTAGATTGATTTGCAATTTCATTCATAAATATTAGATCTTCCTTGTGGTTTTTTGAATGCATAATGTCTTGTTGATTTCAATATCTTTATTGTAAGTACTCTTTTTAGCATGAAACTCCACTCATTGAGGTCTCTTACTATGTGCAAGTTAGTTATCCTATCAATGATGATACATTTTGCATGCATTTTATGGGAAATCTTATTAATAGCTATGGTTGGGTTGTTCATTGTTTTGTAAAAATATATACAAGTAGATTGAGACATTAAAGTTATAAACACTGTAAATTATGTTTGAGATCATTGTCCTAATTGTAATAGTCAACCACCATTAGCCCAAGGCCACACCAACACCGTTTTGACACCAAGGTTTGTGCATACTGGTGTAAGGGCTACTCTTAGGAAATTTCATTACCATTACATATACACACCTAGTGGGGGTTCCAAACACAACTTGTTTGAGTAGGCAGTATCACTGGTAAACTTGTGATTGTCACAATTGGTACCTTTAGGACAGTCATTAATATTTGGTCTATGATACTTTTTAATGGCTTCTGAATGCTTCTATGGGGTGTACAGGGGTCCCACACATCTCTTCCAACATTCCATCCAAGGCACTTCACTCTCACCTATCTTATAATCCACTTTCTCTATGCTGCTATCCCAGAGGTCCTATACATGAAGAATATCAGACCAATCAATCAAATCTAGCTTGTGTCTGAGAGGTTTTGGAGACCTGCAAGAAAGAGAAATGAAAATACATATTTACAAGATCCTTTCCAACTAGTGGTGTGAGTTTTTAACGGTGAAAAGGCCAAAAATACATTTTTTTCCCACTCATTGGAAACCCTAGTGAGTGTTTTAATAGTTTTTGGAAAAATAATGATATCTTCTTCAAATTTCAATGGATCTCAATGCTACAAAAGATGAAATGAAGGCAATTCACTTCTCTACCATATCTAATAGACTTCTAATGAAAACATGATGAATTTCACAATTAAAAATAATGACAATCAGACTAAAACGTTTTTGTATGAACAAAAATATCCAACTTCATTAAGTAAAACTTTCAAAATTCAACAAGACAAAATTGGGTGGTGTGACAAAGGCCTATTTATGCCCATCCAAGTGGATTACAATCTCAAACCGCCAAAAACCAACCTCCCAACCAAATTTTTAAAAGTTGTCATGACAATAATGACAACTTTTTACAATTTCTGCCCAATGGACCTCAAACTTTCCCAATTAGGTCCAAATACATCATAATGTCCTCAAATGGCCTTATTTATATGAAACAACACAATAAAAACTAAAATCTTAAATTTTGACCGTTTTGGCCAAACCTAGGTCCCTAGGGTCCTGCACCATTAAACCATGTGAATATAATGAACAATAAAGACTTCTTTACAATATTATATAATGAACAATAAAGACTTCTTTACAATATTATATAATGAACAATAAAGACTTCTTTACAGTATTATATATTCATTATAGCTGATAATTATTACCCAAAAAAGAAAGATAAGAGTTTATATGTTGAACCATTCTTAAATAGATATGGTTGCAAATTGCTTTGATATATTTTGTATAATAGATTGCAATAACCGAATTTTTGTGCTATACTCTTGGATCCAATACTCCTGCTTTTGGATTTTAGATAGCATGCCTCACTAGATTACTTTGGAGTATAGGTGTAGATTCATTGTGGTTTATGCTAAAAGAATTCAAACAATTGTACATAGTTTATGGGTAACTTCACTTAAGAAACTCATGTCTCATCTCAATTATGTTCAATTACATTGTCAATTTGAAGATTTGGTCAAGTTTGAGGTAGGAACTCAAATTCCTCCTTTGTTTTTCAATTGAATTGATTTTAGTTTGTTGCAAATGAATTGTTGAGTGAATTAGAGTATTCTTCCAATTTAAATCTTTCCATTTGGATGATTATATGATTTGTATGAACCAAATTTGGAAATTACGAGTATATATGAGGTTATGATGTTCAATTCTATTTGGGATGTTGAAATAACAAATCGAGGGAGTATTGTATTGTTGAGTTGATTAGAATCAAAAGGCTATTCTTGCATTTTCATTTTATGCATTTTGAAATTTCAAGCTTTTTGAGGTCCGTCAATTAAGGGTGTTTGTCTTGGTCCCATAGACTATTTAGTCTCGTGGACGTCATTAAAATATTTCATTCATTCATTCATCAATGGTAATTGGCCTCATGACTGGTTTTTGGTCCAAACTTGGGAATTATTGCAAAGTGGTATTTGATGATTTTGAGATGATATTCTATTATGGAATCATGATAACATATATGTGAATTTTGATAAGGGATCAATTGGGATCGGTTCTCTTGGTGTTGTGCCCAATTGAGTATGTCTTGCTTATGTATGAAAATGACATTTTGCAATTGAGACAATTTGATTAATTTGAGATGTCTTGCATTTAGATATGGCATGAGCTTAGTCCTAGAGTGAGTCTACGGAGTGGATCCCACTCGTGTCCCTCGTCTGAAAGTGGTACGCTTGGCATTCGTGTTTGGGGAGTTTTGTAATCAAGTGATAACATAACAATAGACTTGAGTTAAACAAATAATAAGATAATTGGTTCCTTGAGCACGCCTTGAGCACTATCACAACACCAAGGGTGTTTTGGGAAGGCATGCTTGCACATGGAGCGTTGGGACTTGTGCGAAGAGGCATGCCCACTCACACAAGGACTATGTGATCGTTGTTCTCATTCACATGAGAGAATGCTTGGTTCCCATCACAACCCTCCTTTATCACTTTTGATTTGATACAATTCTATTATATAATTTTTGGTTGAGCTATTGGAAATGATTGAATAAATAATATAAAAGAATAATAATAAACACACACACACTTGGAGAATATAATTCAAAAAGCTTTATTTATTTTTATTTTTACTCCCAATTATGACACATGTTGTAGGAGGAATTAGAAGCTTCTAGAGGAATCTCCACCACCTTGCATGTAACTCCCCCACTAAGTTTTTAATCAATTTGCATGAGTCCAATATTGGAAAAGAATCTCTTTTTTAAATTAAATTCTCTAGATAGTGGAATTGAGGGATTTTTCTTATAAAATTGTATACAAGTTTCAAAGAAGGGAGTTGATTATGTTTTGAAGAGAATTTCCCAAGTTTTTAGTAGTAGGATCTTCTTTGGTAGTCTCATTTTCATTGCAGGATTTTAAGTTGTTGTTTGAAAGATTTCTCTCAAATTGCAAGGAAGGATCAAAAGGATAGCTAGAGGATTCAACATCAAGCTTCGATAAGCCAGGTTCTCTTCTTGTTATTTCACATTCACATATGAGAAATGGTATTATCCAAAATATGGTTTCTAAGTCTTCCCTTATTGTAAATCTTTTCTTCTTATTTAGGAATAAATATTGATAAATTACTTTCACATAATGCATGTAAAAGATAGTTTTATTACTTATTTTATTTTCCTTAAGAAATATGCACATGACCTTGCTTTTTGCTTTTCCAAAGATTTTAGATCTACTCAAAAATTATGTTTCCCTTATTTAAAAAAAATTCTTTTTTCTGAGATTAAAAACTCTTCCCTGTGTGATTTGAATCTTAATCTTTATTTCTTCCCTCAAATTCATTTCTCTGGCTCTTCGAATGGAAATCTGAAAGAAAATCTCATTCTTTAAATACATCTCTCTGTGAATATTAGTTGAATAAAATCTCTCTGTGAATATTAGCTGAATAAAATTTCTCTGTGAATATTAGTTGAAATTGAGGAATATATTTCCCTGTGAATAATCCTCTATGTTATTCATTCCTGTGAATAAATCCTTATTCTCATTTGTTTACATTAATATTTTTATTTCATATATATCTGGTTATATATTTCTCTCTGTGAATAATCCTGTGTTATTTATTCCTGTGAATAAATCCTTATTCTCATTTGGTTACATTAATGTTTTTATATATCTGGTTATATACATCTCTCTGCGAAAAAAGAAGTATAAATCTCTCTCTGTGCAAAATGAAATATAAATCTCTCCCTCTGAATGTAGATTTGATCATAAATTTTAAATCCCTTATGAGCAGTCTTACTTCTTTGTGAACAGAAAAATGTCTGATAATGAAATATAAATTGTATTTATTATTCTCTGTGGAAACAAATCCCTCTCTCTATGACAAAAACTGTGTACATTTAGGTGTTTATTATAAATAAATTCCTCCTAGGAAAACTCTATTTTCCAACTATATTGTGAAAGATTTCATTCCTTATCTCAATAGCCTTTAAAAAAAAAAAAGAGGGGATCTTTCTCTATGTATACACGAACAGTTTATACCCCTGAGATTGGAATTACATCATATATTTCCCTTATTAAATTTATTCACTACTACCTATACTGTTATTAATATTGTCATGGACAAAGTTAATAAATTACCATATATTTTTACATATACAAATTAATCACTTTCGTATTTGAAATAACCTCACGGCGTCGAATTTTAATTCGCATTTCAAAGCGAATTTATTTTCCTTGGGCAATGTGTTGGGGGGGGGGGGGGGGGAGGTGGTAATAGGTAACTACTGGGGGGTAGTGGTACCCTCCACTACCCCTACGGTCACTGTCACGGTAGTGGCCGCAGGGGGAGTGGAGGGGCCCACGGTGTCCCCTCACCTCTGCGGGCCTGCACCTGCAGGTCCGCAGGGGTGACGGGACCCGTCGGTCCCCACTCCCCATTACTCCTAAAACAAGATTCACTTTTTGTCATTTTTTTTTAGTTTTTGAAAATTAAAAAAATAAAAAATTATTTATTTAATTAGTTTTTTTGTTTTTTTATATATATACATAATAAATTGCAAATTAAAAATTGTTAATAATTACTTTAAGGTAAATTTAAGTTAGTAAATTAAACATAGGGAAAATTTATAAATAATTGGGATTATTATAGATTATTGTGAATGATTGGGATCTCTCAATCCATTGAGGATTTATTTGATTACTTGGGCGGTAATTTTAGGCTTACTTAAAACAATTAAGTCTTATTATTATGATTGATCCAAAATCGCCAAAAGTATAAACTAATTACCAGTAACTCTATAATTAATTATTCTCATGATAGAAGTAAACACTTCTTCATTTTGTATGTAAATGACACTATTTTTGCATTACTTATATATTAATTTGCATTCATTGATGAGCAAGTTACATTTCCATCATCTTCATGCAAGTTGCACGTAAGTTCATAATTTCCATTATCATACCAATACATGTATTAATTTGTTTAGTTGTAGAAGAATGGTATTTCTCTTTATCAAATGGTATTTGAATGCCATCAAAGTAATTAAACTTCACAATGTCTAGTTATGTACATTCATTTCATGATTATATTTCAAGCATGATGTTTTCATAAGCTCTTAGTTAAGAAAACTAAACAAAGGAAGTTGGAAAACCAAAACCTAGCAGCGTTCGGTATATACAGTGCCTCCGGGTCACGCTTACGGGTAATGTCATCGTGTTGAACTATTGCACCTAATGCCTAATAAAGTTGCATCAACGACATCTGTGGCATCGTCCCTATAAATCATCGAGGAGTAATAAGGAACACTTGGAAGTTAAAATCCAAGGGGTGGGTAATCCCTCTTGGATCGATAATCTAACAAGATAATCCTTAAATGATTTTACATCCGTTGAGTTAAACCATAGTAAACCCCCTTTAGGGTTGGTTAAGTAAAATGCTTTTATGAAATTGATTTAATCTTGAAGAGATATTGGTGATTGACAATTTGGTCAAGGGTGACGCTTATGATAGGTGTTAGGATGTAGTTGTTTTAGGCCACAAACAATAGGCCATCTTGAGCCTTTGTTTAAGTGCTACCACCATGGGTAGCAACCGCAGAGAAACTATCTGGGACATTGACCCTAGAAAGGGTTGTGTACCCACTAATCAATTTACATCAAACCATAGAGTAGAAAATAGAACTACATACTTTATGCCTTGATCTCATGCCGAAACGGGTATGTAGGCAGTCTTGGGACGGAGTTGTCCCTAGTACTCAGGCGTTCGTGGGTAGGATCTAGGCTTGGTAAGAAGAAGGATTGAGTAGAATCCTAATTTGAAAGATAAGTATAATAAAAAGGAAAAAGTAATTCAATGCATACTCGGAAGGAATCCCGTATGGATTCGCTTGACTTCCCGAGGCTTTAAGCCAAATTCTGAGGCCGAATTCAAGCTTGTATTATGATATTTAATTACTCCTAAGGACGGAAACCTCGGTGCACTTCTATTAGAAGAGTGTAGTACTTAGTGAGTGGCTCAGGACCCGAATGGCCCTGATGAGTCTAAGTCTCTGGCCAGAGCACCTCCTATCCCGATTGGGTAGATGCCTACCCTGTATGGGTAGATGCCTATCCCATATTGGATAGATGAAATCTTATGTCCCATATGGACAGATACTTGACCCGCATGGTTAGATGCTCATCCTGGATGGATGAATGCCTAATCCAAATGGATGGATGCCCAGAGTATGTGATTGAATCAAACACAATGATTAAATTAAACACACACACACAAAAAAAAAAGAGGTCACATTTTGTTGAGTTAAGTATGGTGGGTTATTACAGTTCCATATGGTCCATCCCCAAGAGCACATACGATGAAAGGCAGGCCCACACATGGAGCATTGGGACTTGTGCAAAGAGACATACCCACTCATGTAGCATAGGGATTGTGTGATCGTCGTTCTCGTCTGTATGAGAGAATTCTTGGTTCCATATGCTGCATCCCCATGAGCACATACAATGAAAGGCAAGCCCGCACATGGAGCGTTGGGACTTGTGCGAAGAGACATTCCCACTCATGTAGCACAGGGATTAAGTGATCATTGTTCTCATCTGTATGAGAGAATTCTTGGTTCCATTTGGTGCATCCCTATGAGCACATATGATGAAAGGCATGCCCGCACATGGAGCATTGGGACTTGTCGGAAGAGACATGCCTGCTTATGTAGCACAAGGATTGCTTGATCGTCTTTCTCGTCCATATGAGAGAATTCTTGGTTCCATATGGTGCGTCCCCATGAGCACATACGATGACACTTCCTCTACCACACTCTAGAATCTAATGCCTTGTGTAGTTTTAAAGTAGTGATCCCCTATGTGGATTCATGACTTGGTATCATCCTTCTCTATTGATGTTGCACTGTATTGTTCCATTACTTGTGTCATGTATGCATCGTGTATGGCATGTGTGAGCCTATCATCTCCCTTGTATACTTTGATTAACTATTTGGAACTATCTCCATAAGCATAATGGGGTGGACCTAAATGTTCCACGTAGTTGAGTGGCATTGCAAACCACCGTTGGGGACCGATGGACTCAATTCATGATCACCTCAAAGAGCACTTCCACCTCCCTCAACACATGTTCTTTCTCTTTCATCTATTCTTGCAAGTTGTAATTCAAATGTATATTTAAATGAGCATTGTAATCATTGATGATATGTATATTAAACACTCCAAGTGGAGATTGATGTAATTGAACATAATTGATATGGTTTATGCTAACTTCACTTAAGTATATTATGGGCCCATAACCCATAAGTCCCAAGGTCAATCTCATAACTAGACAATAAGATATCTAAACGAGTTGAAAATTTTTAGGAGTAAACATGTGAACATGTTGAACTATACAGGGGGAGAGATGACCTTTAAAATTTAAATTTTTTATACCAAAATTTAAATTCAAATACCTTAGTTACTTAAACAAAAGAAAGGTTGGAACTATTTTATATCAAGTGTTTTGTGGGTGGTCATAATGCATTTTTGTTTTCTTTTAAGATGCTAGAAACATTATTTTTAGTACTACCTTTACCTATTGTACTTTGCTATTGGACTCGATCAACCCAATAAACTTGTACATGTGATTTATTTTATTAAAGAGGATATTCATGTAGTCCGGAATGAATGATTATCATCTTTGAATATATGTTGAATATATAATAACGAGTGACTACTTAGTATGGGATATATGCATGCCATTCAATAGGTATATGTCATGTATTGACATAGGATGACACTTTATATGAGATTATCAATTTGGGATATACTTATAAGAAATATGTGTATATATAATAGATAAATTCATTTCATGTATATATATAGTAGATAATTCCCTATCAGCACCATTTTTAATAGGTTTACCAGTACTCAGTGGTTCATATAGGCCTCTTAGGAGTTGGACCATCTCAACCATGGTGTGCTTGATCATGTTAGCTTGAAACTAGTGTGCCTCATATTAGCTTGAAACCAGTGCACCTCATATTAGCTTGAAACCTATGCCCCCTATTGGTAGCTGATGGGGATAGAATATCATTCATTGTACATATCAATGAGGTGTGCTTTAGGTCTAGATAATTATAATTTATTTTTTTAAATAAGTAGCAATCAAAATTACGATGGAGACTAAAATTTTCACCGACAATGAAATCGCTAGACTAGATGAGTTTCTGGCTACTGTCGCAATCCTAACGCCAACTAAACAAACATCCCACAAGGATGTTGTATGTCTGATGATACTTCCTTGTTGAACGGTCATCAATGCATATTACTCCTCGACGACCAAACCGTCAGACCAATAGCATTCTCGTCGGTGCAAAGTTTCAGGCTTCTATCGAAATTCTGACACAAACTAAACAAACATCCAATGAGGATGTTGTATGTCCGCCAAATTTTTTGACCGGAAGAGCGATCATGCCTGCCGTCGGCAAAGTCCACAGGGTCATCGTAATTCTGACGTTAAAAGGCATCGTCGTAAGTTCAACGACGAGTTTTCAATGGCTTCTTTTGTCGGCATTCCGACGAAAAGTAATCATAATTTCGACGATCGGTCATCAAAAATTAGCCTCGATTGTACTAGTGAGTCCAAGGTCCTCTAAGTGGGATGCTTTCCTTCATGTAAGGACAAAATAATCCATGTCATCTTCCCAATAGGATGACAAGTCAACATGCCAACTCCCACTAGATGACAAAATAGCATGTGCAAGTAAAATTGTCCTTGTAGGCTTATCAAATAAACCAAATATTAAATAAATAAAATAAAATACCAATGTTATGACTTTTAAAGGTTGAGACACCTTAATCACAAGATTAACCTTCTTGTTTAATACATTTCAAGACCAATCAATCAACTACAAGAGGTTGAGAGGCCCGTAGAATTGAAACACTGTCTAAACTTCTTTGGATTCAATGGTTTCCTCAATGCATCTACAACATTCATAAAAGTTTCAACCTTCTCCAATTTCACCTTCCCATCCTTTATCAAATATTGTACAAAATGAATTTAAACATCAGTGTGCTTTGTTTTGGCATAAAAATTCAAATTCTTTGCTAAGAAAATCACACTCAAACTATCACAATAGATAGTAGTCAATCCTGCATAAAACCTAATATCCAAACACAATCATCTGAACCAAATAGTTTCCTTACAATCATGAGTAGCTTCCATATACTCTAATTCTATTGTGGACCAAGTGACTACAACTTTCCACTTACTAATCCAACTAATAACATCACCATACATAGTAGAGACATAACCACTAGTGGATCTTTTGTTGTCAATGTCACCTACCCAATTTGAATCCACATATCCACGAATACTCAAAAAATGCCAAGGTATAGTAGGATATCCATGATAATACAAGGAATACTCAAAAGTACCCCTCAAATATCTAAATGCTCACTTAAATCCATCCTAATGCACCTGTCCAGGACTAGCCATATATCGACTTAGGACTCCCACTACTTGGGCAATCTCTAGTCTTGTACAAACCATAGCATACATAAGATTACCAACAACACTCACATATGGTACATTCGCCATGTCCTCCACCTCAATAAGAGATTTAAACCAAATGATTTCGTCGCCACTTTTATGGTCTTCACTTACAAATATTTTGAAGACTGCCCTTTGTGTGGCGACTATCCTCTTTGGAATTTATGCTTCTATATGTTCATTTTGGTTGCCTTTCTTATCACTATACCATTATGTGGAATTTCATCAACATTCCCTATCAAAGGTAAGGGCATTACAACTTGACTTTGACTACCATAGTCATGTGGGTTGTATTTTAGCTTCTCTTGTGAATATTTCTCTCACAAAGAATGTCACAAGAGCTTCAATTGTCCTTAAATTTCCAATACATGGATTAACAGATCTTTCACTCAACATAATATTATGAGGTCTCCTTTAAAAAAATAAGGGTTTCTTATGAAGGAAATAACAAACCTATCACTACATCATTATATCCATGTCTGGATATGCATAGACTTTCATGAAGACTAGTGTGTAACAATATATGTTGGGATAATTTATGGTTAGATGTACACACCACATAACAAACATGGCATATTTGCATAATAAGAGGATTTGATGAAGAAATGACAAACCTGTCATATGTGGATTGAGGCAACACATCTTGAAGACTCCTTCAACCTTTTCCCATGAATTTGAAGTTTCTCAACCACCTCATCAAAGCCCTAGATGCCATTGTAGCTTCTTTGCAGTTGCTAAAAGATGACACAAGGGTAGAAACCCTAAAGGGTCAACCCAATCAACATGAATTGTCTTTTTTTCTTTGTAAAACTTTCCCCCTCTTTGCCTCACAAGTTGTAGCTTCTTTGAGACCTTTTCCCTTTAACTAAGCTTAAAAAAATTGAAAAAGCCTTTACAAAGAGGGACATGAACAAGGCTAGAACATAATTAAAAGAACTTAAGCTTTTGGACCAAAACTATTAATTTTCTTTTGAAAATAGCACTTTTTGAGGACCTAAGATTCCTAGACAACCTTAGTTAAAAAAAAGTGAAGGAATAATGCAAAAGAAGACTTAAAAATTGACATAAATAAAAATGGGTAACAATACTAACTTTGAATTTGATACCTAAGTAGAAAATTTTACACCTCCATCATTTGTTGATATTCCTTTAAACAATACAATTTTGCCATGTTATAGCAAATTTAGTGCATGATGTAAAACAATGTGATCAATGCCAGCAAGATGTGAAACCATTTGATGAAATAGTAAGCGTATGTGATCTTGTCTAGGAGCATAACAAAAATTGTAAAACAACAATATTTCATAATAACCATCAATTGTATACATGTTCAAGGACATCAAATTCATTCAATAAGGATTTTTGTTTACACTATCATCATTTAAGAATGTCAAATTCATTCAAGAAGTAAATATAATTGTTTAGACTATAGAATGTCTTTGGATATAATAATTTTAAAAGTAAACTAAAACTAATATAGACATGCTAAATACATTTATATAAAAAAAATTTAAAAAAATTCTTTATTGTTCTATATTATTTTAGAACTATTTAAGAATTATTTTCTATTTTGTATGCATTGATTATTTCATTTTTTATTTAAACAATTATTTTATTTACTTAAGAATCACTTTATTTGTTTAAGAATCATTTTATAGTTATTAAAAATAAAATAATGATTAAGTAAATAAAAATAATTCCTTTATAAATAATATAATTAAAATAAAATCATTTTCAATAGTTATAAATACATTAAAATAATTATTTTAATATAAATAAAATTATTTAAAATAATAATAATAATAATTCTCAATTAAATTAAAATACATCTATCATCCTTAATAAAGTAAATAAATAAAATAATTTAAAATACTTTCTAAATAAATATATTTAAACTAATGCTCTGCAAAAAAGTTAGAAAATTTGTTCAATAACAACACACACACAAGAGCAAAAGCGTTAGTGTTAGCAAGAAAATATTATTCTAAACAGACATATCAAAAGAGATACTAAAAGCATGAAAGAATATTTAACTAGGGAAGTAAATATGATGAGACATCTCTAAATGCCTCCTAACATGCTCATAACTCCTTCTCCTTTGTTCCTCTCCTCTCCAAGTTCCAAACTAGTGTAGCTCTCAAGAGCTTTTTGCACTATGGATGCTTATGGAGGTTTGAGATTGAAGTATTTGCTCTAAATGTGAATAAAAGGCTAATACTAGATACTATGATGCTAAAATGATTTATTTTAAACCAAAATGACAAGATATTAGTGATTTATGTTAAAGGCTCTCTAAAATTCTCTATAACTTAGATGCATACAAGTTTTCAAGATATGAATTATGAAGAAATGGGCTTTATTTATAGGAAAAATGGAACAATGGATGGTTGAGATTGAGTAATCTCAACAAGAGTCAAGATTGAATTATATTCAATCCATGTGATGGCTTTCAACTCAATCCTAGGATGACAAGTGTCAATGTGAGATAGGTTGAGAGGAGAGGGAATAAGCATTAAATGTTTGACATGACTTGAGAGTTAACTTTGGAGTTAAGGTCAAGATTGGGTTGAATGAATAAATTTTTTATTCAAAGAATAAAGCTTTTATCCAATGGATAAACTCTTGTGCAAAGGCAAAAAGGATAACCATGGTCAAAGCAATAAATGCTTGAGGAGACACATGAGTGCAAGTTGAAATAACCATAAATGGCTATGTAAGAGCCATAAATGGTCATGTAAGAGTCTTTAGTGGTCTTGGAAGACTTTGGAGGTTAAATTGTTGAACACACAAAACATTAAATGTTTTTCAAAGACTTTGAAGTCTTTGAGAAGTGACTTCAAGTTGCTTAGGAATGTGACAATAATTAGGGGATGGATTAGGCTAATTAGGAAGGGGTTAGAAGAATCTAGAAAGGGTTTAGGAATGCAAGTGGATTTGGTGGGTGAGGGAAAATAGGATTTTTATTTAAAATAAATTAATTTCAATAAATGTGTGCAAGTTGCATTTGTAGAAAAATGCAAGTGGAGGGGATAAATGATTTAAATAAATGTTTGATTTAATTTATTTAAAATAGGAAAAGGGGATTAAATGAAATAAATATGATTTATTCATTTAATTGATTTATGAATTTGGTTTAATGAATTAATTAAAATAAATTGAATAATTTATTTAATTAATAGGAGAATGTTTGAAGATGAATTAATTAAATATTAATTTAATTAACTGGTGGCTATTAGATTTTTAATCAAATAAATACGAAATATTCATTTAATTAAAATGGACAGATTTATGTGACTACATAAACTATTTATATTAATTTAATATATAACATATTACTTGACATGATAAATTATAAAAACTAGAAATTAATACAATATTGCAAAACAAAATAAATTTTATTGCAAAGTCAATTTAATTGTGGCAACATAAAGACAAATATTATACCAGCTCTATAGTGGAAGAGCACCAATAACTGTTTAAAAAAACTAAAAACTAAAAACTAAAAGCTCGTTAATAAATTTCACATGTATCAATAACGGTTCATTTAGTACCCGTAGTGCATGACTATGAGGTATTTGTGCATAAGTATTGGTAATTTTAAGTGCATGGTTATTGGGGCTCTTTAATCGAGTATTAGACAACACTTTGAAATATGTACTTTTTGATTCTTGTGCTGACAATAGATCACAAAAAAAAAAAGGTAGCTATAAACAGTTAAATCACAAAAAATAATTAAATATAATTGTCAAAATTTGATATACCATTTAAATCAATAGATATAACTATAACAGTATAATACACTTCCCTTAAATGACACAGAATTTTTTGGATTTTAGAATCTCTTCACTTTCCTTACAGTTATGAGCTATAACTGTACATCAATGTAAATTGGCAGAAGAAATGTAATATGCAGTCTCATCATAAAAGATTTTCCGTGCATGACCGAATACGAATCATAACTTTCTGCAAACCATTATATCTTCATATCCTTTTGATTGTTTGTCAACGTCAGTAACAGAAAATTATTGCATTCCACGTACCTCACTCATCTGTCGGTACTACCTATATTTCTATTTTTTTTTAATCATTCAACAGACGGTGACTCAACTTATATAGAGAAGCTAAATTTAAAATGAATTGAAGAAGTTAACCATGCCTCTCAAATAACATTTTTGTGAGGGTTCTAAATTTTTATTTGTGTTAATTGGTATAATTTAATTTGTTGAATATAATCGATGAGTAATAATGATATGTTCTTTGACTCTACATTTACTTTCTCGAAAATATGATCTTGTCAAGTTCAATTTTCCAATGATTTTGATAGACTCTCTCACTCATGACGATTTTGTCGAATGATAACTTGTGATTCAGATATTTGTCTTCTCATACATCACTATTCATGATAGCATAATCAAAAGATAATCTATAAATTAAATGTTTACTCCCTCATAATATAATCAACTATGTAAAATAAATAAATTAATATCTATATAATCATATTGTTATCATAAAAAATAACTATTTATATAAATAAACGTCAAATTTCTATATTTAACTAGTTATACACATTCTTTTTTTTCAAACAAAAAACAATACAATAGAAATGTTTTGATTTTTTAAAATCATAATTTTAAACCTTTCTCATTATTATTTTAATCATTATATTGATTCATATAATTAATGGTTTCAAATATAAATTAAAATAGGAAATTTTATTATTTATATTGGATTTATGCATATTAATTATAATATTCAAAAAATTTAATTTACACAAATATTTATTATTTATCACAATTAATTTGCACATGTATATGTATATATGTATCTCTTTCTATGTGTGCGTGTGCGCATATACATACATACATACATACATACACATTACATACATACATACATATACATACATACATGCATGCATGCATACATATACAATAAAATATGACTAAAATCAATAAATGTCTTACGTCAATTCTTGTGGATGCTTAAATAAGAAATAATTTTTTGTTGTAGTATATCAAGGATTTCAGTTGCAACATATATGCACACATGTCTTAGTAGAAGATATCCAGATTAGATTTCAAAAAATGGAAAACAATATCTTCATTGGATATAATGATGATGTGATAAAAGCTTTAGAATCTTGATGCTAGAAAGATAGTATACAACTGAAATATAGTCTTCAAAAAGATCAAATATTCTCCTAAGAATTTATAACCTAAAGATGAAAAACTTGGTGCAACAAAAGCCAAAGGTTGAGGAGCATGTATTGGAGGTTGAGCTTGAGATTTATCATGAACTTAATGGGAAGGTTGATTCAAAGAACAAGTTAAAGGATGTTGAAGAAGAAGAAGAACCTCATATCCCACATGTGAGAAGGTTAACTTGGTGAGAAGGTTAACTTGGTAGAGAAAATAACTCAAAGACATGGAACTCTTTTTTTTTCTTTGATAAAAGTGGATGACCCACTAAAAATGATATTAATATTTTATTTTTAAAGACATGGAACTCTTGATTTGTATTGCATTCTCTTTGAGAACCAATCTTTTTAGGCTATTTCCTAGGTTTTTTATATTTTTATTTCAAGAACTAAAAATTGTGTATTTTTTGTTTCTTTATATATTGATTTCTCTCCTAATGTTTTGTATACTAATATTTGTATCACATTTCATATTCAAGGTTCTTAGAAAGTTGATGTGTCCTAGATTTTTCATTTTCCTTCTTTCTTGATCCAAGAAACTACAACATATTAATTTACTAGTCAAATTCGATAAATTAGAAAACGTCTGATTTTGCTATTGTTCTTGGTTAATATGATGGGATTTATAGTCCTCTTTGAGACCTCTATTTTGACGCTTTCTATTTAGACTTTTGTTATGTTCAGGGTTGTTCATTTATGTACCGCTCTTATTTTTGTAACATTTTTACTTTACTTCAATATAAAAAAAAAATATCAAATGACAAGTCCAATGTTTTAGTATACCTTTCTTAAAAATTGATAAGGTCAAATCAATATTTCCTCTCATTATGATGATACTTATGTCCAATGCATACTATGCAATTTAAAACTATTTATTTTCATGGTCTATTTGATCACATTATAAACTAGGTAAACACTTATTCTAGTGATTACAAAATCCTTCTTACAAATGACCATCTAGAACAGAGCAATCAATTTTTATGCCTTATGGACAACATATTATTTAAAATCAATGGCCAAAAGTTTAGGAGGAGCTTGGAAGACGATTCAAACCATATGAACCGTCCATTTGATTTTCGCTTTTTCCTGCCTATGCGTACAATGCAAATTCATATTCTACAATGTGAGACATTCGCAATGACAATAGGTAGCTATTCAAAATGTTTGCTTTGACAGGTTTGGCCATTCATTTTACACCACCCCCATTAGAAATCATTGAGTTTTTCCTCCATCTGGACAATGTTCTTTTGGAGATTATTGGTGATGCTAAATGAAACTCAAACAATTTGGAAAATTAGGTTTGCACTACAATAATGTGCACTGTATCAGATGTCCAGTAATGATGAAGGGAAATCCATCAAAGCATAACAGATGGAATTTTTTTTGTCAGATGATGTAGTTTCAAGCATAGATGGACTACTCACCGAAAACTCAACAAGTTTCAAAAACTCACCGAGTTTTTGGCAAAAACTCGGCGAGTCCGAGTTAAAAACTTGGCCGCCTAGGTCTCTTAGCCGAAAATGGCAAAACAGTAATGCATTTTTTGTTTTTTGATTGTGTTTTGGCCTGAGAAGGGAGAAGTGGACTTGTAGTGAGTTGCAAGGTGATTTGGAGTGATTTTTGAGTGATTCCAAGTGGATTTGAAGGGAAAATCAGATTCCCAGGTAAGTTTTTGCATTTTTTTTCTATGCTTTTTTAAAACAATTTGTTTATTTTTTGTTGCATTTAGATGGATTAGAAATTATTCCTAGGTAATCTAAATCATTTCTAAGTTATTTGCACAAGATTTAACACTAGATTTGACAAGTTTTGTTGAATTTTCATAACTTTTTTGAAGAATCTAGTTTTCAAAAAAAAATTCAAACCCTACTTTTTTTGAAAAAAAACTTTGAATGATGTCTAACTTTATTTAAACTAATGTAGATATTTTGCTAAATTGTTTAACTAAAATGTTAATTTTTTTTTTTTCACTTTGTATGTGTAGGTTAAGTAAGCATTAATCATGGCAAGGGAGCAATGGCCACTAGATCCATGCCCATCTGGATATATAGGCACCCGTCCTAGAGGTGCTAGAGATGGGGCATGGAGGTATGCCTATGAGGGACCCGATCCCGGGTCAGTTATATGCATAAAATGTGAGAAAATACTTCATGGGGGCATCAATCGCCTCAAATACCACCTTGCAGGAATAGATAGGCATGATGTTAGAGCATGCCCTGGGACCAATGAAGAAATAAAAAGACAAATGAATGCCCTACTTGCAGTTGGGGAAGAGAAGAAATTGCAAAAGAAGAGGGCAAAGCTAGCCATGAGATCAGCCATAGCTGAATCTCAAGGTGTTTCTATTGACCTTGAAGAGGAACAAGAAGCACTTGAGGGCATAGTGGGCTCTCGACATGGCCCACGTATCCGCAAACCCACCATCACCTCGCCTGTTGCTTCTGCTTCCTCTAGTAGAGTACCTGGCACTATTCTACTTCCATCACCTCGAGCAGGGTCCATAGGTGATTATTTTGTGCCCAGGAACACACTTGGAGCACAACCATCATTAGAGGCCACTGGATGGAATAAGGAGGTACATGAGAAAACTGACATTGCAGTAGCTGATTTTTGGTACTTCAACAACATTGCATTCAATGTGGCGGAGAATGCTTATTGGCTAACTTTGGTAACTGCTATGACAGTTTCAGGAAAGGGGTACAAGGCCCCTTCTCGCAAGGATTTGAGTGGAAGGTTAGTAAATTACTACATAGTCCACTTGATTTCAGTTTTAATTATTTTTTAGATTTCTTGTTTATTAAATCAAAATTTTGTAGTAAGACCTAATTTCACTTTGCACTTACAGGTTACTCACAATGGCAGTTGGTAGGGCAAGAGAAGTGATGGAGGATCAAAAAATTGAATGGGCAAATTATCGCTGCACCATTCTTTCTGATGGGTGGACAGATGGCAAGAACCGCACCATCATCAATTTTTTGGTTGCTTGCAAGGAGAATGTAGTATTCTTGAAATCTATTGATGCCTCCAACAAGGTGAAAAATGCAGAAACATTGGTTGGAATGGAATGTTGGAGCATGTCATCATGGAGGTGGGGGTAGAGAATGTGGTGCAAATCATCATAGATAATGCAGCAGCATATGTGTTAGCAGGTAGAATCCTTTTTAAATTATCACCTTTAGGCATTAGCAATATTTTCATTTGTTGTGGCTTTGTTTTACTTGGTTGCATATTTCTTAAGAATAAATTCTTCTTTTGCAGGAAGAATCCTCCAAGAGAGGCACCCCACTCTTTTTTGGACACCTTGTGCAGCACATGTCCTTGACCTTCTCTTGGAGGACATAGGAAAACTTGAGTGGGTGAATCCAGTTGTGGAAGATGCAAGGAGGATCACCAAATATATTTACAATCACCCCTGGGTCCTACATTTGATGAGATAGCACACCCAAGGGAAAGATTTGGTGAGAGCTGGTGTCACAAGGTTTGCAACGATTTTCTTGACGTTGCAAAGCCTTCTTGTTGCATTGACTTCTTTGAAACAAATGTTTGTGAGTGGAGAATGGCTTAACTCACCTTATTCAAAGAAGCCTGAAGGAGAGGTTGTCGCATGCATAGTTGTCGATAGCCAATTTGCACAAAGGGCTATAGAGATTGTGAAGGTTGTTACTTTAAAACTTTAATTTTTAAATTTTAGTTATTCTTGATTCAACTCTCTCATTACTAATTTGTAACTTCATTGTTTAAATTTTAATCTTTTTGTAATTTGTATTTTTCAATTGTAGGTGTCAGAGCCCTTGGTTCAAGTTCTTCGCTTGGTGGATGGGGATAAAACCCCAATGGGATATCTTTATGAGGCCATGGATAGGGCCAAGGAATCTATCAAAAATTACTACAAGGGGGATAGGCTCAAATTTGATCCCATTTGGGAAATTGTTGATAGGAGGTGGAACAATCGGCTCCACCAACCCATTCATGCAGCAGGGTACTTCCTCAACCCTCGTTTTAGGTTTGGGGCTTCTTACTCAAATTCGAATGGAGAAGTCATGGAGGGCCTCAATACATGCATTGAGAGGATGGTACCTGATGTTGAGGAGAGAGACCTCATTGTGAGTGAGCTCCAAAATTATGAGGGAGGAAGGGGTAAGCTATTCTCTTCAGAGCTGGCTAGGAGAGGAAGAACCACTCAAACCCTAGGTATAACATTTGCCATTTGGAATTTGGGATCTAAAGACTAAAATGATTGATAAATTATGTTTTCTCTTTTCTCTTTACTTTCTAACTTTTCCATTTTATTTATTTTGCAGATGCTTGGTGGCAAAATTGGGGTGGAAACACCCCACATCTCAAGAAATTTGCCCTCAGAGTCTTATGTCAGCCTTGCAGTTCATCCAATTGTGAGCACAATTGGAGCTTGTTTGAAGCAATCCACATGAAGAAGAGGAGCAAGTTAGCACATAAACGGCTCAATGACCTTGTCTACGTGCAATATAATCTTCGATTGCGCGTAAAGAAGGTAGAGGATCTACAAGGTGGTCCAATTGACTTGGATGATATAGATCCTTACAATGATTGGACATCACAGGAGCAACCTCCATTGTTTTCCGACACTGACATCACTGATTTGGAGATGCAGGCTATGGAGGAGGGGGGTGGATTTGGTTTCAGGCTGGATGACATTGAGGAGGATGAGGATTCATTGCTAGTGCCAGAGGCAGGTGGAGATATAGCTTCATCTAGGATGGAGGATGAGTCTCAATCAACCATACTGAGCGAGGAGGCATAGTCACGCCCAGTCCCACAGCAGACTTATACGACTAGATAGTCTAGACCCTCTAGTTCTACCTCTCCCCATGTTTTTGCTAGAGATGGGAAGAGGAAGTTGTAATTGTAATTTGTAATGATGTATTTACTTTTGTTTTTACAAAAACTATTTAGTAATTTACTATTTTGCTTCCAGGCTTCCAGCCATCAGCATTCCTCATGAGGATGCGATTTTGTAGACACTTTGCATTTAAATATATCTAGAATTAGCTTGTTTCTTTTGTGTTATCATTTATTGACTCATTGGATGCATCTTCTCATTAAATTTTGCAAAAAAAAGCATTTTTTAATAAGTTTAAGCGTGTTTTTAAGTTGCCAAGTTTTTCACCGAGTTTTTCCCAAGTTTTCATCAAGTTTTTTTCCCAAGGGCTTGGCAAGTCAAGCCGAGTCGCGAGTAGCTCAACTATGGTTTCAAGTGTCCTGCTAGACATACATGCAAAATGTGGAAGTGAACTATTTCAAAAAAATGCCTCAAAGTTCAAAATGGGTGTTCTGAAAAGTCCTTAGAAACTTTTAAGCCAATGCAACCAGCAGCCAACTCCTCAACCTCCCTCCCTGTGTGTGAATTTTTATCAGATGTAGTTGAATGTTTTACTTCCAATCACCAAAGCCTTCACAAAAACTTCTATGCAAAATTCAATAAAGAATTTATGCACAAATTCTTCTTGAATGATTTTAAATTGTAATCAATTTTTTTTAGCTTATAATGTGTAGATGAAACTTTTCCTATTCCATTCACTAAAGTGGTTGAAGCCTCCTAACATGTAAGGTGTGGTTTCATTCCAGAGAGCTTGAAGTGCATGTACATAATCCAATACCATACAATATGTTTGACAAGAAAATTGAGCATCTTTAGGCAGTTCTTAGATTTATATCTATGCATATATATATATATATATATATATATATATATATATACACACACATACACATTTGATACATACATACATACATACATACATACATACGTATGTATATACACATACACATTTGATACATACATACATACATACATACATACGTACATACATACGTACATACATACATAAATATAAATATATATATATATATATATATATTTATATATATATATTTATGTATGTATGTACGTATGTATGTACGTATGTATGTATGTATGTATGTATGTATCAAATGTGTATGTGTATGTGTATGTGTGTATTGTCATATATACAATTGTATTACCAGGACATGAGAAGGTTGGGTGTCTAAATTTACAAAGGTACTTTAATTTAGAATGACTAAACATTAGATATTTATGTCTACTAGGAAACATACTACATAAATGCATAGGTGAATTACAATCCCCATCACAGACAAGAGATGTGTTGGAAAAATATGAGGAGATAGGTATATAAAGTAGAATATATGAATCAAATAAGAGAGAGAGGTAGAGATAATCTTTATATATTTATATATCTCTCTCCCTCTCTATTGTATCTCTACATCTCTCTCTCTCTCACTCACACACACAAACTCCTTATTTCTCCATTCCTATCTTTATCTTTATCTTTCTATATATCTCCCCCCCTCTCTCTCCTCATCCCTTTCTATCTCCCTATATCACCTTAGAACTCTCTCTCTCTCTCTCTCTCTCTCTCTCTCTCTCTCTCTCTCTCTCTCTCTCTCTCTCTCTCTCTCTACATCTATATCTATTTGCCTCTAGCTCTATCTCTTGATAATTTTTCTTCCATCTCTCCCTCTCCCTCTATCTTATTATCTCCCCTTCTCTCTTTACCCCTATATCTCTCCCAAGCTCTACATTTATTTATATATTACTTTCTATATCCACCTCTATATATTTATCTAGATTCCATTAATATTTATCCCCCACTCTCCTCTTTCTCTCTCCAAATCAATCTCATTCTCCATCTCGATACCTATCTCCATCTCCATGTTCCTCTCAATCTCTCTCTTCAACCCTCTATCTCTCCCACTATCTCCCTTTTGGAGCTTGATTATCTTCTCAATTCACAAGTTTTGTTTTATTCATGTTTGGATCCATGTAAGTGGATGCATAGTTGATTTGAAGCTATCATTCCTCTATTGAGACCTTTGTTAGCACAAACATCATTTGTTAAATGGCCTACCAATCTACCTCATGAATTATATAAATATATGCTAAAAAAAAATTAAAAAATAGATCACCTTTTTTTAATTGACCTTCAACACCTATTCGGCGTACCCATTGCACACCAAGGTGCAATTGCTAGTTTTAACAAAATGGAACGATAATTGACTAGATCAAAATATGCTCATTTCCAATCTATGATTATAACTGATCTTATAACAAAAAATTACAAGAGAATTTCTGAATAGCACTGATCAGAAATAAGTGAGAGTATTAAATATTTTAATCTTTAATTAATTTTTGTCCTCATATAAATGTAATAACCTTTCAATACTGGATTGTGTTTTCGACTTCCGATGAGGACATAAATGTGGTGGTTGTTTAGCTTCTTTGAAAGCTTATAAATAATCCCAATTCGAATCCAATTGCAAGGAGTTGGAGAGTTATAAAGTTACAGAGTTATAGGCATACAACTCTAAGGATGAGTTTCCAAAGCTATGACATGCATCTCTTCTGTCGAGTTAGCCCATTTGTATCAGCTCTCACGAAATCCAGGCATACGCTCCTTCACAAGATTGCCTAACTTGTACGGGCTCAGGCATACAACTCTTTTTCACAGAGTTTGCCCAAATTGGATAGATTTCGGGCATACAACTCTCTTTTACAGAGTTTGCCCAAATTGGATAGATTCCAAGCATACAACTCTCTTTCACAGAGTGCCAAAAATTGTATGGTTCTTACATATTTTCAATGAAATGAAATTTATATGATTTGTTATGTGTTTACAATACCACAAATTCTGCTTTGGTATTGTCCTCTGAATTGACAAAATAATTTAGATCAGTGGTATCAGAGCCATTTTCGATCGCAATAGGTGCATCTACAGCCAATGAGCCGCTACCCATACTACGCCAAACTCTTCCTTATCTTCGTCTTCAGCAGAAGGAAACCAGGAAGCTACTGCAGCATCTACCAAGGAACTAGTAGTTGCTATGCCTCAAGCTGACCAGGCTTCTGCTGCCTACAACAGATCAGGAAGAAGCGATTATTCTCTCGAGAGTCTCACTAGCACTTTCAAGTTACATGGCAGAATTTTATTTGGAAGATGATCGAGCAATGGGGCCCATTGCCTTTCAAGAAGAGAGTAATGATCAGAAATAAGTGAGAGTATTAAATATTTTAATCTTTAATTAATTTTTGTCCTCATATAAATGTAATAACCTTTCAATACTAGAGTGTCTTTTCAACTTCCGATGAGGACATAAATGTGGTGGTTGTTTAGCTTCTTTGAAAGCTTATAATTAAGCCCAATTCAAATCCAATTGTAGGGAGTTGGAGAGTTATAAAGTTACAGAGTTATAGGTGTATAACTCTAAGGATGAGTTTGCAAAGCTATGGCATGCATCTCTTCTGTCGAGTTAGCCAATTTGTATCAGCTCTCATGAAGTCCAGGCATACGCTCCTTCACAAGATTTCCTAACTTGTACGGGCTCAGGCATACAACTCTTTTTCACAGAGTTTTCCCAAATTGGATAGATTTGGGGCATACAACTCTCTTTTACAGAGTTTGCCCAAATTGGATAGATTCTAGGCATACAACTCTCTTTCACAAAGTTTGCCAAAAATTGTATGGTTCTTACATATTTTCAATGAAATGAAATTTTATGTGATTTGTTATGTGTTTACAATACCACAAATTCTGCTTTGGTATTGTCCTCTGAATTGACAAAATAATTTAGATCAGTGGTATTAGAGCCATTTTCGATCATGGTAGATGCATCTACAGCCAATGAGCCACTGCCCATACTACACCAAACTCTTCCTTGTCTTCGTCTTCAGCAGAAGGAAATGAGGAAGCTACTGCAGCATCTACCAAGGAACCAGTAGTTGCTACGCCTCAAGCTAACCAGGCTCCTACTACCTACAGCATGCCTACAACTGATCAGGAAGAAGTGATTATTCTCTCGAGAGTCTCACTAGCACTTTCAAGTTACATGGCAGAATTTTATTTGGAAAATGATCGAGCAATGGGGCCCATTGCCTTTCAAAAAGGGAGTAATGATCATAAATAAGTGAGAGTATTAAATTATATTTTAATCTTTAATTATTTTTGTCCTCATATAAATGTAATAACCTTTCAATACTAGATTGTCTTTTCGACTTTTGATGAGGACATAAATGTGGTGGTTGTTTAGCTTCTTTGAAAGCTTATAAATAAGCCCAATTCGAATCCAATTGCAAGGAGTTGGAGAGTTATGGAGTTACAGAGTTATAGGCATACGCTCCTTCACAAGATTGCCTAAATTGTACAAGCTCAGGCATACAACTCTCTTTTACAAAGTTTGCCCAAATTGGATACATTCTAGGCATACAACTCTCTTTTACAGAGTTTGCCCAAATGGGATAAATTCAAGGGCACACAACTCTCTTTCACAAAGTTTTGCCAAAACAATTGTATGGTTCTTACATGTTTTCAATAAAATAATTTTTTTTTACATGATTTATTATTTGTTTACAATACCACAAATTCTACTTTGGGTATTGTCCTCTGAATTGACAAAATAATTCAGATTAGGCACGAGCCTAGGCGATTCACAAATCATTAAATATTATGAAGAGAAAATAATTGACATTGGATTGGCAATGGACCCACTAAGTGATAAGGTTTGATCTTTACCAAGTTTGATCTAGCCTGAATGACCTTGATGATGCAATTTAAACATTGAAGTCAATTCGTCAAGCTCAAAAACTTAAAACAAGAAAAGTATTCATAATAATTACCTACGCCTCTTCCAGAATGCAGAAAAATCGTAGGATTGTGTTCTTGTCGCTGTCACTTTCATGGCAAACATTCATATATCTCAGGTGTACAATACTTTTTCCTCCTTACCCATATTAATATACACATTTTCCTGACATTTGTAAAAAATACTAGCCTACTTACCGACGCCATACTCGTAGCTACACATTCAAAGTATGTCATGTCTACATGTTTAATTGCTATTAAATGCTCCTCTACATACTATTGAACTCATTCATTCATTCAAACACCCACTGGGGATGTATATGTAGCTTACTTTATTTGCAAGAAGCATCTCACATCCATTGTCATATCTTGAATCTTAGGGGAAGAGCATTAGTAGCCGTCATAGTTAACTTCGCGCATCCAAAGATCTTAAATGGTACATCGGATTTTGACGATTTTTTTTAGTTGTCTTCGTATGCGACTTAATTGCTTATAGCTAGGGGAAGAGCACTAATAGAGAATATAGTTCTAATAACTATCACTTTATTGTCATGTTGACCTCCCAATAACTGTCATAGTGAAAACACCATTAATAAATTTGTTTTGTACCAATAGCCCATCATTTTTTATAATTAATTGGCCCATTTGTGCACAACTATTGGAACATTTGTCACATTTGTGTACCACTATTAGAACATTTGTGCACTACTATTGGGACATTTGTCAACAAGTGCTAGTGATTTTGAGTTGACGGTTACTGGAACATCTTTAGTTAGGTATCATGCGACACTTTGAAATGTGTACTTTTTGACCTTTGTGCGCATAAATAATTTTACAATGTGCATCGTTACTACCCAGAAGCTAGATCAATAGCTATAAGCAGTTAAGTCGAATACAAAGACAACTAAAAAAAAAATCAAAATCCGATGTATCGTTTAGGATCTGTGGGTGCACGAAGTTAGCTATGACGGCTACTGGTGCTCTTCCCCTATTGTTCTAGCTTCTGGGTAGTAACGATGCACATTGTGGGATCAATTATGTGCACAAAGGTCAAAAAGTACACATTTCAAAGTGTCGCCTAATATATAATTAAAGATGTTCCAATAACCGTCCACTCAAAATTGCTAGTACTTGTGGACAAATGTCCCAATAGTTTTGCACAAATGTTCCAATAGTTTTGCACAAATGTTCCAATAGTGGTGCACAAATGGGCCAATAGCTCCAATAGTGGTGCACAAATGGGCCAATTATGAACAAAAATTTGACAAAAAGTAATTGGCTACTGGTACTGTATGCAGGAATAGTGGTGCAATGAAACGAAAATTACAAAATCATGACTAGTCCGCACACCAATGGGACTCTTGGTGCAAGTTATGGAGCTATATGGAATAGATCAACTTCCCAAGGGATGTTCCATTGTTCTCTGTCTCACAAGACCCCTTAAGCCAATGCCTTTGCTCTTAGATCACCGAGAAAAGTGACTTAGGGATGACAATCATGAGAATGAGGGATATTTTGATCAATCCAACATGAATGCGATCCTAATATGCATGATATTAATAAAAGATGAACTAAAATAGCTTGCATATGATGATAAGATGAAAGGATTAGTAACAAGACTATCCTAGCATGCTATACTAGTCTATCATGATTATTATGATAACAATGCAAATGTCTATTAAAGATGTTATGAAGATTATTTCTATCAAAGAGAGGCTAAATGCTATATAAAGATGATTTAAATTAGATGCTTAGTAAAATGTCTATAAGTTTGATGCTAAAGACTTGGATATATGAGAATGATAGAAGAAGGTCTCTATTTATAGGAAAAACAGGGCAATGAAGGGTCAAGATTGGATGATCCTATCAAGGGCCAGGATTGAAAGTTATCAATTCATGTTTACAATTCTCACCAATGAAATGGTGGCAATTGTCAACATAAGACTGCTTGAGAGGAGATGTAAGAATCATTAAATTCTTGAGAAGACCTCATGGTTACCTTAGAAGGTAAGGGTTAAGGGTAGGTTAAGATTACCCATTGGATAAAGCTTTTACCCAAAGGATAAACTCTTGTGCAAGGGTTAGAGGAATAACCTTGGTCAAAGCAATGAATGCTTGATGAGACCCTAAGGTTAGATGAGGGTTGAGTTAGGCAAAAAGTCTCCAACCATGTAAGAAGGTTGAGTTAACCATTAATGATTATGTAAGAGACTTAAATGGTTAAGTTGTTGAGGATAAAAAGCCTTTAATGGTTATTGAAAACTTTAAGGGTTTGAGAAGTGACTTCCCTTTGCTTATGATTGTGAAAATATTTAGTAGATGGGTTAGACTAATTTAGAAGGGATTAGAAGAATTTAGAAGGGGTTTAGAGATGCAAGTGGGAGATGTAGAAGAATGCAAGTGGATGGAGAGTAATTTTAATTAAAATAAATTGCTTTATTTCAAGAAAATAGATGCAAGTGGGGGATTTAAATAAATTAGATTTATTTATTTGAAGTGAACAATTTAATTAAATATAAATTTAATTAAAAAGGAGAGAAAAGGGAGCTAATTGAATAAAATGGTTTATTCAATTAAATGATATGAAAGACCTGGGTGAATTTTAATTAAATAAATTGAATTTATTTAATGAAATAGAGGAATGTGAATGATTTAATTAAATTAGATTTAATTAAATAGAGGAATGAGAATAAAATGAACATTAAATATTCATATAGGAAAGTAGTCATTTTTATACGTCTACATGTTGCCCCTCTCTGAAGTGACATGTTTGCACATGTTGATTCAAACAAAATTGATGTGTCGCCAAAATTTGATTGGTGTGATGTCATGTGTCGAGATGTTGATGTTGTGCCCCAGATTTAATAAATGGTATTGATAATGCCCCATCGGGAGATGAATCAAAAAAATTGAAAATTTGGTTGATTTGATAATTGTTGTAGATTTGATCGCATTTTAAATTTCATTTGTGTTTAATGCGCGCCAATTGATTCATCTCCCGATCATAATGTTTGCTAGGGTTACAAGCTAGAGCATGAGCAAAATACATGCCCCACCTAGTAACCCTTAACTTCCTTTTACCCTATAAAAAGGTAAACAATGATTTTATTTGTATCATTTGTGCCTTTTGACTTTTGGTGAAAGTGACATTTGGAGAGTGACAAAATATTAGTTTCCTATGCTTCGCACCGATTCGAGCGCGTTCATCGATACCAGAGGCCCACCACATATGGTCCACCTATAAGTCATCTAAATTTTGCCCCGTTTGCTTTTTGTTTTGTCGATTTTGATCACGTTTTTGTTTTTTTGCTTGCGAAATTTACGTTTTAGTGCATCTGGCTTGTTGCCTGGCGCATACGAAACAACAGTTAGTGCATAGGGTTTTTTAGCTAGGGTAGCGTCTAGGAGGTTTTGGTTAGTGCGTCGTAGGTTTTGGGTAGCGCATAGCATAGAATAGCACATAGGATTAACAGGGTAGCGCATGCGGGGAATAGGGTAGTGCATAGGGTAGAATAGCGCATAGGGCCAACAGGGTAGCACCTGCAGGGAATAGGATAACGCATAGGGCTAACAAGGTAGTGCATTCAGGGAATAGGATAGCACATAGGATTTTCTAGCACATTGGGTAAAGATTGTAGCGCATAGCCAGGTTTAGCTAGCGCATGGGTGGCAGCTTAGCGCATAGGAAGGTTTTCTTAGCGTGTGAGCAGGAAAATAGCTAGAAAGGATGGGGAAGTTTGTGTTGCGGGGGAAAAATAGAGGAAGGAGATGGTTTAGGGATGAATAAGCATCTGCCAAGTGTCTTGGGATTGATTTTTAGCTAATTGTGCCAGCTGTGATAGATTGTGAAATTGTTTGGATTTTTGAAGTACCAAGCTGATTGATTTGAATGATGAGCCTAATTTTCATTTGATTTAGAATTTTGAATTTTGCCTTGTGATTGAATGTAATGTCCGATATGAGTTCTGATTTTTGATATCCGATATGGTTCTTGATATGAGTCTTGTGATATGGATTTTTGAGGTGCTTGTGTTATGGGTTTGGTTGCTCGATATGATCTATGATTTGATTTTGATATGGAATTTGAAACTTGATTTGATATGTCGTTGTTTCAAGTTGTTTTGAGTTCAATATGGGATTTGAAAACTTGATTTGATATGTCATTGTTTCAAGTTGATTTGAGGTTGATATGGGATTTGAAAACTTGATTTGATATGTTGTTGTTTCAAGTTGATTTGAGGTCGATATGGGATTTGAAAACTTGATTTGATATTTCGTTGTTTCAAGTTGATTTGAGGTCGATATGGGATTTGAAAACTTTATTTGATATGTCGTTGTTTCAAGTTGATTTGAGGTTTGATATTGATATGGAATTTGATTTATGATATGGTGCTCATGTTATGGATTGTGATATGGAACTTGATTTGATATGTCGTTGTTTCAAGTTGATTTGAGGTCGATATGGGATTTAAAAACTTGATTTGATATTTCGTTGTTTGAAGTTGATTTGAGTTTTGATATTGATATGGAATTTTATTTCTGATATGGTGCTCACGTTATGGATTGTGATATGGAATTGATATTTTGACATGATATGTTTGTGACAAGAAAGGATTGGTGTTCTTTAGTCACAAGAGTGATTTTTGAGGCCATGGTTTCTGATTCCGCAATTGACACAAGCGGATAGAGATATCATTGAGAGATGTGGGTTGTCCTCTTTGTTGGACATGCCTCGATATATCATTAACCGGTGTTTACTGACAGCATTGGCAGAGAGGTGGCACAATGACACCAACACCTTTCACTTGGCTACGGGTGAGCTTACAGTCACTCCAGAGGATTGTTATCGAATTCTACGGATCCCTGTGGTAAGGGCACTATTGCCTTATGAGCAGACCGAGGAGGATGGGATAGAGGCGCTTCGCCGGATTTTCCATGATGATCTGATTTGTGGGTATGAGATCCCTTGGCAGGAGTTCATAGATTTTGATTATGCCCCACTACCATCAATACTGGCAGTTTTTGTAGGTGGCTTCTTGTGTCCTGACCATAGGTCGAAGGGACTAGCAATGGGATTGGGGATTGGTTCTGGAGGATATGGTGACACGGGGTCACAAGTTTGCATGGGGGTCTTGTATGTTGGCCCATTTGTACAAAGATTTGCACTAGGTGGTGTACTTAGGATACAACAGTTTCTCAGTCAAGGTCACATTATTACAGGTGTGGGCTTGGGAGCACATTCCCGTGGCGAGGCCACTTGCAGACAGGGATTGGCCAGTTGGTCGTGCTTATGCATATGGATACACAGGGATAGTTGTCCAATGTAAGTTGGGCAAGCTAGAGCATTGGAGGAGGGTGCTGGATGACATTGATACGGTTATTTGGAGACCGTATATGGAGTGTGAGGTGTGGTCCGAGGATGGGCTAGAGATGCCCTATGTATATATATCACGATACTTGATAGGGCGAACACCTTTTGTGATTGAGAGGTTCCTACACAGCCAATTTCAGCGACAATATTGTTGACAACAGGGTATACCACAGGGAGCATGCTTATATGCTCGTCGGAGGCAGGATGTTCCAAAGTGGGGTTCGACTATTGATAGTGTTGTGGCGGTGGAGGAATATATGCATTTGGTTGGACAGATATGGGACTACGCCTACGAGGTGGTAGATGTGGGGATGACGGAGGAGTTTGCAATGCTCTTTGTGGCCCATGTTGTGGCATGGATATCAGATCCAGGAGAGATGATTCCCGCTTTTGATGATGATGAGGATGAGCAGCCTGAGAGGCTAGGGAGACAGAGAGATGAGGGAGAGGAGCTAGAGGAGGGACATGGGGATGGTGGAGGAGATGACAGGGGAGGTGGTCGAGGGAGATGAGGAGATAGAGGAGGGGTTGGAGGAGATAGAGGGAGGAGAGGATATAGAGGAGGGGATGGAGCAGATAGAGGGAGTGGATTAGTGAGGCGAGCAGTTGATGAGGGAGGGAGGGGAGGTTTGGTGGTTGGAGTTGGTGGAGTTGGCTGAGTGGGTGAGGTTATAGCAGCTGTAAAGTGGAAAAATTGAACCCTAGTTGTTCTCCCCTCCCCAACCCCAAGGAGAGAGAAGGGAGAGTCACTAGGGTTGATGGTTTTCACTTAGGGGAGACTTTACATTCAAAAGAGGGGTTTAAACCCACAAGATCCAATCCCACGCAATGCAAGATTGGATTCTAAATGAGTTTCAAGGGTTAAGACATCAAGGATACCCTCTTTTGTAAAGAAATGTGGAAAGAATGATTGAACTAGGAATGCATGTAAAGTAGGGAAGATTCGCTTATAAACAGAGATAGGGATATGGGATGAAGCTGCGGACCTGGAATTAGCAGTAAAATGTTGAGATGGTGTTGTTCTGCAAATTTGAGCGAAAGTTGACGGGACGATGGCGCCTGGCGTGCACACGGTCCTCTGAAAAATCCGCGAAACTGTAGCATCCTAAAATTGCGACACTTGCAATTTCGACCGCATTTGGGTCTTCACGATGGCGACGCAACACTAAACCTGAATGGAGACCCCGAAACTTGCTCATGACACCAAAAACTGCATTTTTCCAGCACCCTGGCCTGATCCTCCTTGCACCCTGCTATCCCGGGAGGTGGGACCAGAGCGCCCAGCACCCTGGTCCTTCAGGACCAGGGCGCCCAGCGCCCTGGTCCCTAGCCCTATTTTGGGCCCGGTCTCCTATGGGACTTCGGGCCTTTTTGTTTGCAAATTGGAAAATTAACATTTCCTGGTCGGCCTAAGGTCGGGAAAATCAGTCTTTTAACCCTAATTGACAAGTATATAAACTACATTTTCCTCTTTCATTCGATATGATGGGAAAAAGCGTGGAAACTATACTCAAGCATTCAAGCATTCAAGCATTCCTTCAAGCAATTGATCATTCTAAGTCTCCATTCAAGGCTAAGTGTTGCATTCAAGACAAGGATTCAACCATTGAAGAGGAGATCACTTACAACACATTACATGCTACAACATACAACATACAACAAACAACAACATCTATACCTTCGCATATAAGGATACAAACATCCTTACAACAAGGTACTAGTACTTGTTTTACATTACATTTATAGCATTTCTCATTTCTTGGTTAATTCCAAAACCGGGGTTTGACCTAAGGGCAAACCCCTAATCCCTAACCCCCCAATCATCTTCACTTTTCTGTGTGTAGGTTGCAGGTACGCGGCTGAAATTGAAGATCTGGAATCCTTGTGCAGAGACGAACAAATCCCCCTTCGTTTCGCGGATTTTTCGGAGGACCGTGTGCACGCCGAGCGCCATCGTCCCATCAACTTTTGCTCAAATTTGTAGGACAGTGCCGTCTCGACATTTTACTACTAATTCCAGGTCCGCAGCTTCATATCATATCCCTATCTCAGTTTATAAGCGAATCTTTATCACTTTCTATGCATTCCTAGTTCAATCTTTCCATCTACATTCTTTACAAAAGAGGGTATCCTTGCTATCACAACCCTTGAAACTCATATAGAATCCAATCTTGCATTACGTGGGATTGGATCTTGTGGGTTTCAACCCCTCTTTTGAATGTAAAGTCCCTCCTAAGTGAAAACCATCAACCCTAGTGACTCTCCCTTCTCCCTCCTCGGAGTTGGGGAGGGGAGAACGACTAGGGTTCGATTTTTTTGCTTTACATTTTGGTGAACCCGACGTGAACATCCTTTCTGATTATTCATAGTTAGATCTGAAAATTGGATTCCTTGATTACATTTCCATGTTTGATCCTTTGCAAAATTTTAGAGGTTAATTGCATAAAAACCCTAAATTGTCTTTTTAAGTAATTAAACTTGTGAAATGTTTAATTGTTGATGCTTGTTTCAGATCTGCCCTTCTATTACAAATTATCAATTCACATTTGTGCTTTGATTTTGAAAATTAAGTGGTTAAGTGTCAAAACCCTAATTTTTGAAACCCTCTTGATTCAACCTTTGACTGATAATTTCACTAATCAAAACATCTCCAAATCGGCTGTAACTTTGGATTCCGCAATAAAATCACAATATCTTTCATCCCTGAAAATTTGGAAAAAAGTTGCGAGGACCGTGTGCACTCCGAGCGCCATCGTCCCCGACATTTTTTTCGAAATTTCGGGAGCGAGATCTTACTGTATTTTCCTGCTAAAATCCAGAATTTTGGCTGATTTTATTAATTTTAACACCTTCAAAATTACAGTCAAAGTTGGTCTAGTGATTGCTTGGATTGAGGCTTCTAATCATTCAAAAATTGTCGAAACTGAAATTCATGTCAAAATTGTGTTTCTTACTATCCTAAATCTGAAAAGTGTGTTGGCATTCATTCGAAATTTCAGTGCTTTATTCAAATTCTTGCAATTTGTGACTTTTGAAATTAAGTGCTTAATTACAACAACTTTGATTTCCGCTTTCAGAATTGAATTTTGCATGAAATTGAGTCAATTTTCAAATTTCAAAACTTGCATTGCTCTTAACATTCCCTCTAAAATCATAAAATTCAAAATTTCAGTTTCCCTCTCTTTTTCAAAATTCAAATTTTGCATTTTTCGACAATCTGGGTAGGGTTCAATTTTGAGATTACAACTTTAATTTGGCCTATCTACAGATCGTAAAATCACTCAATTTTTTCAGGTTAGCTGTAAAATCATCATAACTTTCATCCCTGCAAATTTCGAAAAAAGTTGCGAGGACCGTGTGCACTCCGAGCGCCACGGTCCTGGACATTTTTTTCGAAATTTCGGGAGACTGTCATGATTGCATTTAACAGCTTAAATCTAGAAGATTGGTTGGTTTTACTGAAATTTGCTACCTCTAAAATTCAAAATCTTCTCTCTCTCTTTAGTGCATGAGTTTTACAACAATAAGTCCTACTTACACTATTCCCGTTAGACGAAGCCTTAGAATTAAGTCCTTCCAAGGTTTAATTACCGAGGAGATGGAACCTAATTTGAATGGTCTTTTTAACGAGGACATGGGTAATTCCTCTAATCCTCTTAATGATGAAGAAGCTCTCCATGAGGTTTCTATAGAACAACTTTCAAAATTAGATAACCAATTTGACGATTTTCGACAATGGATGTCTCAAGAATACCCTGATAGTCAAGCTCTTCCTTTAATTGAGGGTCTAAAACGTATGCTTCAAAGTGATAAGAATGGAATTGATATTTTGCGTGGTATTGCACACATTGTGGATTCAAATGTGATGCCTATGAAAAGTTGTGCTGAAACTTTAGGTTATACACAACCTCCTACTCAAGACAATCATTCTATTCCTTTGACAACTCCTATTGCTAGTATACCTACTTTTACATCAAACATAATGACTACTTCAATACAAGATATTCCTCCTATGATCACTAATCATGGGGGCAATCCCTCTTCTTCAATTAACCCTCTTCCTTCATTCCATCCAACTTCTTCATTCATTCCTTCAATGAGTGTTCCTCTTGTATCTCCGCAAATGAACATGACGCAAGGGGGCAATTCATTTAACCCTTCCATTCCTCCTTGTAGTGTTCCTCCTATCCAATCATCTCCTATGACTAATTATCATAGTGTCCCACCACCTTACTCTCTACCTTCTTTCAATAACATAACACCTCCATCACAATCTAACACGTCTAATATGAACTCTTCGACTGAAGCGACCATTAATAATCTTGCACAAACTGTCTCTTCTTTACAGCAACAAATTGCCTCATGAATCAATCTAAGTTTAGTGTGCCCACATTTGATGTTGCGAGCCCACTTTCTCTTGACATTTTTCGAGCTATTCCCCCTAAACATGTTGAAATTCCACATTTGGAGCTTTATAATGGTAAGGGTGATCCTCTAACACATGTTAAGACCTTTCAAACAATATGTACTGATTTTGCTTATGACCAAAGGTTGCTTGCAAAACTGTTTACTAGAACATTAAGAGACAAAGCCCTACAATGGTATTGCTCGTTGCCTTCCTATTCTATTACTTCTTTCGAACAACTTGCAAATGCTTTCATTCAACAATTTCAAAACAATATAAGTGCTAAAGTTACTTTGATTGATCTAATGCATTGTAAACAAGGTGTTAAAGAAAAAGTGACTGATTTCATTGGTAGATATAAGCATTTGTATGCTCAAATTTCTTTTCCAGTGCCTAACAATGATATTCAAAGAATCTTTATTTCTAATTTACAAAAAGACATTAGAGAAAAACTCCTATTTTCTGAGTTTACTTCTTTCCAACAGTTGTGCGCAACTCTTCACAATTATCAACTGACTGTGAGTCAAATGGAACAATCACATCCTATGACTCCGAGTGATAAGGGTGATAGTAGTCAACAACCATTTGGGAAGTTTAAACTGAACAGAGAGTCCATTAAATTCAATGAAAACATCATCAACAACAATGTGAATGCAACATCAGGTGTGTCTCCTATTTCTAAGTTTTTCAAGAGAGAAAGAAAGTTTACTCCTTTGAATGAATCATTGCATAGTATTATGAATAAGTTATTGGAACAAAATGTGCTTACTCTTCCTCCTATAAGGCAAATTGATCCTGCAAAGATTAATTCACCCTATTTTGATAACAAATCTTTTTGTCAATTTCATCGTCAACCTAGGCATGATACTGAAAAATGTTTTGCTTTAAAGGGGAAAATTCAAGATTTGATTGATAATAATACTATCTCTGTTTCTGGTGTGAATGATAAAGGCAATACATCTGTAGCTCCTCCTAACCAAAATCTTCAGATTTTCACTGATCCATTACCTTCTCACACCTCTAATGCGATTGATACTACTGATTCCTCTGTCTCACCTGATGATCTTGTGTCCATGACTCTGAATGTGATTAACTTTGTAGAGCAGCAGAAAATCCCTAAAGAACTTTCCATCACCTTTGATTCTAGCGAAACTATCAGGGCACCTGATGGTCCTTTATATATAGTTGCAAAAGTCAAAAATACACCTTGTCGTGGAGTGCTTATTGATCCTTCTTGCATGGTTAATGTCATTACTGAAGAATTTCTTTTTACTTTGCAATTGAATCAAGTGATCTATGATGAAACAGATGTGGTTGTGAAACTATTTGATGCATTTTCTTCTCCTACAATTGGTTCTATTACATTACCTATTAAGGTCCGTAACAAATCCCTTGATGTGAACTTTTCTATTATTCCATCTTCCGAACAATTTCGTGTGAAGCTTGGCTATTCTTGGCTATCTTCCATGAAAGCTATTGATTCTCCTATTCACAAGTGTTTGAAATTTCCCCATAATGGTGAAGTTGTTACTGTCAATCATAGTCTCTTTAAACCAGCTGAAAGAACTTCTAGTGTTCCTCTTGATTACTTTTGGCCTAAACAATTCCAATCTCTTCCTCCGCGAAGTGATCATCTTTTCAAATCTTATCAAAAGTGGAAAACAGATATGATCCTATCTCTAAGTGAACCTAGAACACCCAAACTTGACATTCCTATCATTCTTGAGAAGGAAGTTCTTCCTTTGAAAGATAAAACTAATGTCTTTCCTCAAGAAGATTCCCAACCCATCCCTATGGATGTGACTATGCCTATGATTAATAAACTTCCTAAAAGTAGACCTATCCCTCCTTGTCATGATGGACTTGGTCTCCTTCCAAAACCAAATATTCCTGCTTTATATGGAGTAGTTCCTCCTCCTTCCTCTTATGGAGAGAAGAGACCTTCCTCTTCTCCTATTGTTCAGCCTAAGAGACCACAACCTAAACACCCAAGTGATAAGGATGAGAACATTCCTCCTCCTCAATCTTCTCAACTTCCTACTAAGACTAGACGAAATCGTTCTGCACGTGAACGCCGGCGAAAGCGTCGTCTTAGAGCTCAAACTTTGCAATCCCCAAAAACACCTTCAACAAGCATTATTCCATTTTCTCCTCAGCCGACGATTGAGCCGAAATCTCCTAAACATAAGATGCATGATGGTCTTGGTCCTGTGCGAGTTAAAGATCCTATTTTTATAAATCTTGATGATGATATAGATGAAAATGTTATTCATGATGAAAATGCTACTTCTCCTGTTCATTCTGATAGTGAATATGAACTTGTTGATATTGATAACCATTTATCTAACGAATTTTCTAAAGCACTTATCCTAGCTCCTAGACAAGAACACCGTGGCTTGGGATATGAACATAGCCCTTGTTTGGATCTTGTGATAGCTCCATCTGCTGTGTTGGATGTTCCTCCTCTAGCGTGTTCCCTGCCGTCCCAAAACATTGATCAGCAAGATGGGGGGGTAGATGACGTGCTAGACTGGTTTCATTAGCATAGCAGATTCTCTCCTCCTCTCTTTCATTACTTCTTCTATGTGTTATTATCATTCTTCTATTTGTTGTCCTTAGTGTTGTTTACTTGAGGACGATGCAAAGCATTGAGATCTCTCGATCTCTCTCATGTTGACTCAAAAGACACATGTGTTCCCTTCTTCTAGGTGACCTTCCTTGATTGGGGAATGAAGAACAATTATGCATACATACATATCATATACATGAATTATCATACAGCATACTGACCCCGAGGAAAGCGAAGTCACCTTGTGCTTTGTGTTTTGTGTCTATTACCCTTGGGCTTATCTCACACTTGGGGGGCTAAATCCTTGTGATAACGTGCTCCTTTCCCTTTTTCATTTTCTTATATGTATCACTACCTTAAAGAAATCACCCCCGGTGAGGCGTGTGCGATCGCTTTAACGTAGGGGGGCATACATCCCGTTCATATCTTTTCAAGACACTTGAAAATTTCTTGACAAATTTAGCTTTGCCTTGAAAATTTTTGATATCTTTCTTGCATGACTCATAGTGAGGGAACATTGCTACTGACAGTCATGGTTCTCCCTCATGATCTTCCCTTTTACTTTGTCAATCGAAGTCGTAAGATCCTTAGTCCACTGGGGGCTTGGTGTATCTTGCCTCCTTGACGTGGTGAAAGTTTTTCAATGTTGTTTCCTTGTACTTTACTGGAAGTATGAGCGTACGCTTATACTCCCGCTAAAGTGGGGGCTAAATGTAGCATCCTAAAATTGTGACACTTGCAATTTCGACCGCATTTGGGTCTTCACGATGGCGACGCTACACTAAACCTGAATGGAGACCCCGAAACTTGCTCATGACACCAAAAACTGCATTTTTCCAGCACCCTGGCCTGATCCTCCTTGCACCCTGCTGTCCCGGGAGGTGGGACCAGAGCGCCCAGCACCCTGGTCCTTCAGGACCAGGGCACCCAGCACCCTGGTCCCCTAGGACCATGGCGCCCAGCGCCCTGGTCCCTGGCCCTATTTTGGGCCCGGTCTCCTATGGGACTTCGGGCCTTTTTGTTTGCAAATTGGAAAATTAACATTTCCTGGTCGGCCTAAGGTCGGGAAAATCAATCTTTTAACCCTAATTGACAAGTATATAAACTACATTTTCCTCTTTCATTCGATATGATGGGAAAAAGCGTGGAAACTATACTCAAGCATTCAAGCATTCAAGCATTCCTTCAAGCAATTGATCATTCTAAGTCTCCATTCAAGGCTAAGTGTTGCATTCAAGACAAGGATTCAACCATTGAAGAGGAGATCACTTACAACACATTACATGCTACAACATACAACATACAACAAACAACAACATCTATACCTTCGCATATAAGGATACAAACATCCTTACAACAAGGTACTAGTACTTGTTTTACATTACATTTACAGCATTTCTCATTTCTTGGTTAATTCCAAAACCGGGGTTTGACCTAAGGGCAAACCCCTAATCCCTAACCCCCCAATCATCTTCGCTTTTCTGTGTGTAGGTTGCAGGTACGCGGCTGAAATTGAAGATCTGGAATCCTTGTGCAGAGACGAACAGATCCCCCTTCGTTTCGCGGATTTTTCGGAGGACCATGTGCACGCCGGGCGCCATCGTCCCGTCAACTTTTGCTCAAATTTGCAGGACAGCGCCGTCTCGACATTTTACTGCTAATTCCAGGTCCGCAGCTTCATATCATATCCCTATCTCAGTTTATAAGCGAATCTTTATCACTTTCTATGCATTCCTAGTTCAATCTTTCCATCTACATTCTTTACAAAAGAGGGTATCCTTGCTATCACAACCCTTGAAACTCATATAGAATCCAATCTTGCATTACGTGGGATTGGATCTTGTGGGTTTCAACCCCTCTTTTGAATGTAAAGTCCCTCCTAAGTGAAAACCATCAACCCTAGTGACTCTCCCTTCTCCCTCCTCGGAGTTGGGGAGGGGAGAACGACTAGGGTTCGATTTTTCCGCTTTACAGAAATGAAGGGGGATCTGTTCGTCTCTGCACAAGGATTCCAGATCTTCAATTACAGCCGCGTACCTGCAACCTACACATAGAAAAGAGAGGACGATTGGGGGGTTAGGGATGAGGGGTTTGCCTTTAGGTCAAACCCCGGTTTTGGAATTAACCAAGAAAAAAGAATGTTGTAAATTTAAATGTTTGTAATGTAAACAAGTACTGATACTGTAGTCACACAAATCTGTCCATTTTAATTAAATGAACATTTCGTATTTATTTGATTAAAAATCCACTAGCCATCAATTAATTAAATTAATATTTAATTAATTCATCCCCAAACATTCTTCTATTAATTAAATAAATTATTCAATTTATTTTAATTAATTCATTAAAATCAAATTCCCATTAATTAAATAAATAAAATCAATTTATTTAATTAAATCCCCCTATTCCTCTTTTAAATAAATTAAATAAAACATTTATTTAAATCATTATCCCCACCCCACTTGCATTTTCCTACAAATGCAACTTGCACACATTATTGAAATAAATGAATTTTTATTTTAATAAAATCCTATTTTCCCTCACCCACCAAATCAACTTGCAAAATCTAATCCCCTTCTAGATTCTTCTAACCCCTTCCTGATTAGCCTAATCCATCCCCTAATTATTGTCACATTCCTAAGCAAAATGGAGTCACTTCTCAAAGACTCCAAAGTCTTTGAAAAACATTTAATGCTTTGTGTGTTCAACAAATCAACCTCCAAAAGTCTTCCAAGACCACTAATGGCTCTTACATGACCATTTATGGCTCTTACATAACCATTTATGGTTATTTCAATCTTGTCTCCCCAAACATTTATTGTCTTGACCATATTCATCCATTTCACATTTGCACAAGAATTTATCCATTGGATAAAAGCTTTATTCTTTGAATAAAGAGTTTATTCATTCAACCAACCTTGACTCAAAATCCCAAAGTCATGTCAGGCATTTAATGCTTATTCCCTCTCCTCTCAACCTATCTCACATTGACACTTGTCATCCTGGGATTGGGTTGAAAGCCCTCACATGGATTTGAAATCATTCAATCCTGACCCTTGTTGAGATTACTCAATCTCAACCATCCATTGCTCCATTTTTCCTATAAATAGAGCCCATTCCTTCATAATCCAGATCCTGAAAACTTGTATGCATTTAGACTATAGACATTTTAGAGAGCATTTTAGCATAAACAATCTAAATCTTGTCTTTTTGGTAAAATACTTCATTTTAGCATTAAAATAGCTTTTTATTTCACATTTAGAGCTATTCCATAAATCTCAATCCTCCATAAGCATCCATAGTGCAAAAAGCTGCTGAGAGCTACACTATTTTGGAACTTGGAGAGGAGAGGAACAAGGGAGAAGAAGCTAGGAGTATGTTAGGAGGTATTTGGAGATGCCTCATCATGTTTGCTTTGATAGTTAAATATGCTTGCATGCTTATAGTCTCTCTCTTGGTATGCCTTTTTAGATTAGTTTTCGATTGATTAACGCTAACTTTTTGTGTGTTTTGTGTTGATTGATCTTGGACTAATCTTGTGCCATTTAGGAGGGCATCATTTGGTGAACCCGACGTGAATCGAACACGCAACCTTCTGATTGATTTTTTTGAAATTAACATTTTTCTTGTTGAAATTGCCACACAGGTCGCGCTTCGGCGCTATTGAACGCGTTTTAGCGCTATTGAAAAATTTCTTTTAGCGCTATTGACCCTAAAGTAGCGCTATTGAAAATGTTTCAGCGCTATTAACAACATTCCAGCGCTATTGTCACCATTTCAGCGCTATTGACTCCATTCTAGCGCTTTTGTATTCTCGGGATTTTCTTTTATTTAAGCGCTACTGTGTAAATTAGCGCTTCTGCTCACGCAGACTAGCGCTTTCGTATTAATTAGCGCTTCTGTAAAAAACACAGAATAGCGCTATTGCGACAGAGTGTCGACCAAAGGGACTTGTAACCGAAAAAAATCAAAAATTAGGCTTGTGGAAGCCCCCCTTTGAGCATCGATTTTATTAACTTGTTTCTTTTCTTTGTGCAGGTTAAAACAACACAACAAAAATCACAAAAAAATTTCATTTAGTGCTTAAAAAGAACTTAAAAACACAAAAAAGAGTTTTTCATTGTTTTCTAGTTAGGCCTCATTTTTATTTGGTGCTTAAAATCAACAAAACAAACTTTCTTTCTTGCATCAATTGGGACTTAAAAATCACAATCCACACTTCAAAATTTTGGTGCAGTAAAAAGAACAATCCACTTGTCTTCATTTTTGGCAAAAACAAATTTTCCTTCATGCAATCGTGTTTTTTAAGTTGACCAGGACTTTCAACTTCTAGATTACAAAAACATATTGCTTTGAAGATAAAATGAACACCATGGCTGTTGGAGCAACATCTCCAAATAGTTAGAACACATTTGCAAATGCTGGATTAAAAGGAACAAGTGTTTTACGTGTTTGGCACGCTTGTGCACAAAAAGTCAGTCGAGTGGTCCTACTTCTAACACACACTATCCTCTCCCTTGGCTCTCGTGGTCCTAGGTGCAAGAGAAAAGTGTTAGTAACGCTCAAAATTTTATCTTTTTAAGAGAGGCCTGCCAAGGGATCGATACTCTTGGGAACGACCTCGAGCGGTAAATCCTTCGAGCCGCTATAGAAATCAGGTGAGAGCGAAAGCTGTAGCCTTGGGTATAGCTGTTCCTACAGTGTAACTGGCCGAAAGGACAAATGGGCCCCACCACCAGTTACAAGGCTCTTAAGTGAGTCACTGCAGAATGAACTTATGTCCAAAGCCATCGAACATGACTAAACACTTTTAAGTAGTAGCCCACCTGTTCTATTGATTGAGGATATTTGAGGTATAATTTAGTGCAAGAGCATAGAAGGTTTTGCTCCCAAGATACTCACCATACATATTTCCTTGAGTAGAAACATAGCTTTTTGAAAAGTCACTTGTGGCTTGATAAAAGTGGTGACTCCCCCATCATAGGGATCATCTATTTGTTATGCTCGTGCAAGACTTAGTATATCACATCCTTACCTGCCACGGCGGGATTCATAAGGTATGTAGTACCAAAGTCGAAGAAATATCAAGATGTGGGCTAAATTTATCACAACTGGCCATTGGACCATAGGGATAAAGAGTGTTTGAAGTGTGTTCGTTTTACAGACCTAGAGCAAATTGAGCCGACTTCAGGCTTTGGAATTACACCTTAAAATAAATCTAAAGGAAGGGTCAAAAACAAGTCCAAGGATTGGGTTGATCTAGACCCATACTCATTTGTGCCTTTTTAGGCAACATTCTTGTGTTTGTGTGCTTGCTTTGTTTTCTTGTCAAAGAAAAATCAGAAAATCAATCCCAAAAACAAAGTATTCATCCAACATCTGTCAACACAACCAAAAATACCAAAACCAAAGTACAAACAAACAAAGAGTCACAAAATTTATGACCATTCTTCACATCTTGCGAAAGAAGAAGTGTCATCAGAGTATCACCTTGAAAAGGAGACCATTAAGCTCAAAAGCTTTGATCAAAAGGAGGAAATTCTTCTATCTCAATAGACAAATCTTTGTCTCACATAGAGTCTTTCTACATCGCATGCGTCTATACCTTCAAGGTAAAACAAACGAGTTTGATTCAGAATCATTGAACCGCAGAGCTTTTATGCAATATAGAGCTCTAAGTTATCACAAAAATCAAGGAGGAAAGATTAATCCCAACTTCTTCCCAAACATCTGTATCACCTACAACACAGCTCGAGAAGTGCCACCAACACCTGAAAGGGAAGAGGTAGAGTTTGTTCCATTTGTAACACAAAGTTTTTATTGAAGTTGAAAACAAAACATCTATCATCTTACTCATACATTATCATTCCATCATCAATCCATCTCAAAACTCTCAAAACATTAAGAGGTTCTTGTCCCAAGATTCCTTTTTAGATATTGCTTGAAATCAAACACATCACATCACTTTTTAGATTGTTTCTACATCTAGGATAAGCTCATCCTAAGAGACACATCTACGCAGGTTAAAACTAGTTCATGAGTGAATCCTCTCATTGCTAGGTAGTTAAATCTGTAACACATCTCAGATTTCTCTACACCTTATCACATCCAAACTTATCAAACAAACAAGCAAATCAAAGAAGGAATTTCGGTTACATCTACCTTAAAGTGCTAGAGATCCCCATACAACACAAATCACCAACCAATCAATCTTGCATTTCATCACCACTCATCATCATCTTCAATCAACTTCAAAACCAAACTTGTAAACAAAATGGCTCAAACCCGATCACGATCAAGGCAACGAGAAATGGAAATTGAGGAAGAAGAGGACAACCTCAATGAATTTCAAGAAGCACTTGGAGGAAATGGGAATGATGAAAACCCAAGTACTCCCACTCCTTCAACAATCGAAAGGGTTCAGCATAACCCTCATTTTAACAGATTATTTGATGAAATACTAAGGAGCAATGCGGATGCTCACTTCTTAAGACTGGCTCAAGAAGGAGCCAAACTCCCCTCAGACTTTGATCTTGCCCAATTAAGACAAGCATCAGAAAGACAAAGTCGCCATGAGGAGGAAAGGCGTAGAGATCCCATCAGATATAACATCCCTCGAGGTAACCCACCACCTCCTCCTTCAAACGAAATGGAGATGTTGTGGCAACAAGTTGAGAATCTCGCCCAGCAACTTCATAGTGGTGTTAAAACCAATCAATTCTCACTTAACGACATCTGTCCCTATCCGTTTGACAGGAATCTTTATATGCCACCCTTTCCACGCGGGTTCGAAACACCAAAATTCGAAAAATATAGAGGAAAGGGAGATCCCCGCGATCATGTCCGAGAATTTCATTCCGCTTGTCTTGAAGTAGCTTATGAGGACACATACTTAATGCGCCTTTTTCCCCAAAGCTTGGGAGGAACAACCACATCATGGTTTTCCCGACTACCAGGTGGCATAAGAACATTTGAGGAACTCATCCAGAAGTTCCTATCTCATTACTCTTATAATATTGAACGCGACATCACCATGGCTGATCTATGCAACACCAAACAAAAACCAGGTGAATTATTCTCAGTATTCCTGCAACGATGGCGTCAAATGTCTAGCAGACATTCTCTTCAGTTACCTGAACGAGAACTAGTGGAAATTTTTATTTCCAACTTAAATGAAGAAATGGAATTTCACCTGGATGTCAAAGACACCGATTCTTTTAACGATATGATCACCAAGGGTATAAAATGTGAGCGGGCACTCATCAAAAAAGGACTCATCAAAATCTTTAATGAACCCAAAGATGGTCCTCGCCCACGCTTCAATAGCGATAAACCGAACTTCTGGAACAAGAATAAGAATATCGTCAATGATGGGGTTGTGGATGCTCAGACTGTCCAAAATGCACAACCTGTGGTTCGGTTTGCAGGACAAAATCCTCCACCTCAAAATAACACAAATGTCCTTCCTAATCAAGGTCGCATCACATCTCAAGATGAACCAAGACCTCGTCCACAAAAACAAAAACGTACATACACTCCCTTAGGGGAACCCATTGAAATAGTGTTGCGACAACTCCTTTCTCAGAATTTGATCACTCTACCTAAGCTATCCAACTATGAGCCTCAGGTCAAACCAGCATGGTGGAGAGATACTGAACATTGTGAGTTCCATCAAGGAAGAGGACATAAGACAAGTAATTGTCATCGATTGAAAGATCTCATTCAAGATCTTATTGATCGAGGAGAAATTGAGATTGAAGGACATGATCCAAAAATGACAAATAATGATCATTTAATGTTTAAGAATCCACTTCCATCACAAGATCAAAGGGGTCCTTCCACTTCCCGGCGAGGCATTGATACCACTGATTATACGCAGGCTGCGTATAACTACACTGTAAATCACCTGTATGATGCCAGTGAACAAATTGCAACCATAACCTTCAAAAATCCCACCTCAAATTGCAATGTTGTTACACGTCGTGGCAAGGTCACCATCAAGGCAGCTCCACAAGGCACCACCTCCGTCCCAAAGCAGTACAATCTTGTGGAACACTTAGATAAAACGCCTGCGCTTATATCCATTTTAGAGCTATTGCGCCTATCGCCATCTCATAAAACTATCTTGGATCAAGCACTCCAAGAAGCGTCAGTCCCTGCAAACCTAAATACAGACCAATTTCAAGCCATGGTTGGAAATCTAAAGTCATCACCTTGTCTCACTTTTTCTGAAAGTGACAACTCTTCCTTCCAACAACCTCATAACGCTTCGCTACACATTGAAGGCTTTGTCAACCAACACAGGATCAAGCGAGTCTTGATTGATAATGGAGCAGGCCTAAACATTTGCACACTACAATTGGTCACAGCATTGGGATATGCAATAGAATCAGTGGATCCTCGCAAGAAGATCACCATCAAGGCCTATGATGATGCAGAGCGTTCATCCAAAGGAGCTGTGGTACTACCAATCCGAGTAGGCCCCGTGGTAAAACACATAATCTGTCAGGTTCTGGACCTTCCTCTGCCATATAATCTATTATTAGGGAGACCTTGGATACATGCCATGCAAGCTGTTCCATCTACCTACCATCAATGTATCAAGTTCCCACATAATGGTGCAGAGATCACAATCCTGGGCGATGCAAATCCCTTTGCATTTTGCCATAATATCAGCCATCAACCAGAGATTACTGTTCCTAATAATAGGGAAGCCATTTCCTCCACATCATATGTAAATCCCGCCTCTCTTGCCAGTTCAAACACTCCTATACCCAAGCAAGAAAAGCTTAAGATGAAAGTCGCAGAGGAAGGTCCTGGAGAATACAACTTGAGTCAGCTCTTTTGTGTGGGACAAATGCCTACTTCTCCTAGAACACATGGTAAACCACAGCAGTTACTCCAGCAACCACTAATCACGCCAGCATGTGCCTTAACGCCTTTCATCCTTGGAAAGAGTCAAGAGGAAGAAACACAAGATGAGGACCTAGCGGACTGGATCTATAAGGATCCCATCACCACTGATAAACCGCAAGTTACACTTCCTACGGAACAGTATGGTAAAGGCCTCCTCATTATGCAAAGAATGGGGTATGATGGTCAGAGTGCTTTGGGATACTGCAAACAAGGACGACATGAACCACTGCTGCCAGAGTTCAAGCCCAAAGGTAATACAGGCCTAGGCTTTGAAAAAGAGATCCTTCCTAAACTCAGATTTAAAGGAAAACCTAGCAAACCATTTTGCCCACCTGCTGTAAAGAGAACACCTTTCATAATAAAAGCACCATCAAGCAATATTGCCATTGCCCCATCGAGGCTCACAACCCCACCGCAACCATCACCAGTGCCAAACATACCACCAATCGAACCAGTAATCCCGTCAATAACACCAATAGCAGCAGCAACTGTATCAGAACCCGCAGCAACATCTATGACGCCAGTAGTTCTAGAAGAAGCCACTGAGTCACCATTACCGATACTTCCAGTGACAAATCCATTAAACCCCATCACAATTCCTGCAGCACCGATCACTACAAGGATACATAAACCAATCACACCTGCCGTGTTTAACTCCAAAGACATCCCAGTATGGTATAGCAATCGGATGCTGGAAAGTGATTCAGAGACCGACTCACATGAGTGGGAATTCGATTCAGTGCAACTTAACACTTCAGATGAGGAAGACACATCACCACCTCCGCCACGCAAAGACATTCCTGTTTACGGAGAAGCACAGATAAAGACCACTTGGGTACCTGAGCTGGAAACATCTTCCACAGACCCTACGTCTCATCCTACGCCTGATTCTGACAGGGAAAGTACCATCAACTACCTTCACCACACTGTCTTAACCCTCACTGATACATCTCCTGCACTTAACCTAATCGATGACGTAATGCCCATTGTCCACCCTGAACTCATTGAATGGAACCAACCAAATCCCCCATGTCTTGACCTCTTCCAAAACGATGAGGCTATCATTGACTTTTTGGAATTAAGGGATAATCTACCAAGCGGGGATCACAAAGCTGGATTCGCCATTGAACTTAATAGCGCAGCATACTTCGGGGCAGATGCCAAACCCTTCAGCTGCAAAAATATAACATTAAAACATGGATCTTCCAGTGAAAACCACACTGTGGCACTGTTTGATCCAACAAAAGTAAAAAGAAAGAGCGTATCCAATGGTGAAAACCTCTCAGAGGCACTTGAGGATGAAGGGTTTGACATTCTCCCTGCTAGTACACAACAGGAACGATCGACGATTCTCATTGAGGAGACTAAAGAATACAATGTAGGGACTCCTGAAAACCCTCATATCATACATCTGGCATCTCTTCTCACTCCAGAGGAACAGCCTCAATTTATAGAGTTCTTCCAACAGCGTCAGATCAACTTTGCATGGTCATATGCAGACATGCCTGGGCTTGACCCTGATTTAGTCATGCATCATCTCACAGTAGCAAAAGGAGCCAAACCTGTCAAGCAGACGCTTCGTAAGATGCATCCTCAGATTGCCATGCTAGTCAAAACAGAACTCAAGAAACTCCTGGATGTTGGTTTCATTAGACCAATTGATTATGCAGAATGGATCTCCAACATTGTACCAGTTGGCAAACCAAAAGGGGGCATCCGCATTTGTACAGACTTCAGAGATCTGAATAAGGCATGTCCTAAGGATGACTTCCCTCTACCAAATATCGACATCATAGTAGATCTAACAGCAGGACATGCCATGCTTTCACTCATGGATGGCTTTTCAGGATACAATCAAATAAAGATCGCACCAGAAGATCAACATAAGACAACCTTCACATGTCCATGGGGCACATATTGCTGGAATGTAATGCCTTTTGGTCTAAAGAATGCAGGAGCGACCTATCAAAGAGCAATGACCACCATCTTCCATGACATGATGCATACTATGATGGAAGACTATGTGGATGATTTACTAGCAAAATCACTCACAAGAGAAGGACATCTCCATATCTTAGATCAAATCTTTGATAGACTAGAACAATATCATGTTCGACTCAACCCAAAGAAATGTGTCTTCGGAGTGACCTCCGGGAAGCTTCTAGGATACATTGTCTCAAGCAAAGGTATTGAGGTCGATCCAGCAAAGGTTAAGGCAATCATGGACATGCCACCTCCAAAGAATATCAGTCAGCTAAGAACACTACAAGGACGGCTTCAATCTATCCGCAGATTCATTGCACAATTGGCTGATAAGTGTCACCCATTCACACACCTGCTACACAAGAACATCCGCTTTCAGTGGGATGCCCGATGCCAGCAAGCATTTCAGGCCCTTAAAGACTATCTCATGAATCCACCATTGTTGATGCCACCAGATCCCAGTAGACCATTATTGCTCTATATCTCAGCAACAAGTACAGCATTGGGTGTACTACTGGCACAACATAATGCAGAAGGTAAAGAGTGTGCTATTTACTACATCTCTCGCACACTGGTGGGCTATGAACTCAATTACACACCTATTGAGCGAGCTTGCCTAGCAGTAATCTTGGCAGCCACTAAACTGAGGCACTATCTGTTAACACACAAGGTGCAACTCATTGCAAAGATTGATCCACTCAAATATTTACTTAACAAAGCAGCATTGACAGGTCGCTTAGCTAAATGGGTAATGATTCTAAGTGAATTCGACATCGAGTATGTGGACCGTAAAGCTATCAAAGGTCAGGTCATTGCAGATCAATTGGCCAATGCACCTCTCATAGGTGATCATCCTCTCATTTCCAATTTTCCAGATGAAGAGATATTCATGATCACAGAAGCACAACCATGGAAACTATATTTTGATGGTTCATACACTAGGCACGGCTCGGGGGCAGGCATTCTATTTATCACACCTCAAGGTGATAGCATCCCGAAGTCTTACAGGCTCACATTTCCATGCACAAACAACATAGCAGAGTATGAGGCCTTGATCACAGGACTCAGGTTAGCCGTACAGTGGAAATTACAAGAACTACAAGTATATGGCGACTCCCAACTAGTCATTCGACAAGCAACAGATGAATATCAAACCAAGGATGATAAACTCATGCCATATAAGCAAATGGTGGACACTCTAAAGACATCATTTACTACTATCACTTTTGAACAGATACCAAGAGATCAGAATCGAGCTGCTGACGCTATGGCTACTATCGCATCTCTCTTAGATCTTCCACAGAATTCAACACGCTACGAGTTCTTGGTAGAACAGCTTTGGATTCCCGCTTATGATATCCCTGAATCTGAAACGATATGTCGCCTTGTTGGCTCCGAATCCCCATGGTACGGTGAGTTCTACACCTATCTCCGTGATCACACCCTTCCTCCCGACCAATCAAATAACCAACGAAAAACCTTCATTCGCCAAACTGCTCGATATACCATTATTGCCGAAACCCTATACCGACGTAGTCTTGATGGTACTCTCCTTCGATGTCTGGAACAAGATGAGATAACAAAGGCTTTGGAAGAGGTACATGAAGGAATTTGCAGGACTCACTCAAGCGGTCCATCACTAGCCAAGAAGATCATGCGAGCTGGATACTATTGGCCATCTATGGAAAAGGATTCCTACTACTTTGTTAGGAAATGCAAGAAATGTCAAGTTCATGGCGACCTGATACATGCACCAGCACAGGAACTGCAACCAATCACAACACCATGGCCTTTTTGTCAATGGGGCCTTGACCTTGTGGGTAAAATCCATCCATCTTCATCCAATGGCCATAAATTCATTATTACCGCCACTGAATATTTCACCAAGTGGATCGAAGCTGTTCCACTTACCCAAGTCACCGGAAAGCAGATCGCCTCATTTATCCTCAACTACATCATCTGCCGGTATGGCGTGCCCATGTCCATCGTCACAGATAACGGTCTTCCTTTCAAAAATCAGGATGTCCGTGAGCTTTGTGAGAAATTTCATATCCAACACCGCTTTTCCACTCCCTATTACCCACAAGGCAATGGTCAGGCCGAAGCATCCAATAAAAACATATTGAGAATCCTAAAGAAGACAGTCAATGATGCCGGTCGTGATTGGCATGTTCAATTGAATCCAGCGCTATGGGCATATCGAACTAGCATTCGGACCCCTACAGGTGCAACTCCTTATTCATTGGTCTATGGTGCTGAAGCTATCCTACCTATTGAGGTCGAGATACCATCCTTACGGGTTTCATTGCACAATCTCATCGATGATGAAGCATACAGAGTATCTCGTCTTCAGGACTTAGAGTTACTAGATGAGAAGCGACAAGCTGCATACAATCACCTCAAAGCCTATCAGCAGCGCATGAGTAGAAGCTACAATCACCGAGTTAGATCTCGTACATTTGAGGTAGGTGATCTTGTTCTTCGAGAAAATCCTCGCAACCAACCAAATAGAGAACATCAAGGCAAGTTTGAATCAAACTGGCTGGGCCCATATGTTGTCACTGCTGTATTCGGGTCCGGGGCATATCAGTTGGCTACTTCAGAAGGAGAACCACTCGCAGACCCAATCAATAGCATGCACCTCAAAAGATTTTATACCTAAAGGTGTACAGAGCATCAGGCTCCCCTACATATCAGAAAATACCAAAAACATTCAGAAAATGTCCTGAAGAAAATACAAAAACATTCAAAAAAGTAAAGAAAAATCATGCATCCAAACGGTGAACAACCACTCCGGTGGCACCTTGGGTAAGTGCGATGGTGAAAACCTGGCAAACAGGCGCCACTCGTAAAGGCAATGGCTCCAGTATCTTTCAGGCTCGTTGCGATCACATTCATGCACACACCCATCCATCCATCCCAACCATGGCTCGTTATTTGATCTGCAATTAAGAAAGTACTCCATGCGTCTAGCATCCCACCTTTTCATAGTTAGGTCTACAAACTGGGGGCAATACCCTTACCCTCGTGATGGAAGTGGATTCTACATTGTCTTATATATCATTACGCTCTTCATTCAGGCGATCATCCGAAAATGACAAAAACATTCAAAAATGACTCTCAAAATACCAAAAACATTCAAAATTGTTTCACAAAACCCAAAAAAATCAGAAAACATTGAAAATTACACAAAAACATGACAAAACTTTGTACATACCCATCTATGCAGATACCAAAACAAACATTAACAAACTACTCACACACTGACCATTTACCAATCAACCCCACAATCAACATCAACAAACCAAACTGTCTTTAACACAAGGATGCATCCTTCCTTATCAAAAACAAAGACAAGATGACGTTTTCTTTGACAAGAAAATTCTGTTAAGCTATCAAATGCTTGGTTGATTCGTGAGTAATTCATTTGTTTATCTGTATCAGGATCTTTCAGCATTGTTTTGTATCATTTGTGCATTATTTCCGATGAAGTTCTGGGGCATGTACTAATGGTGTCTACGTGGGAAGTTCACCAAGCTACGTGATCTTATGCAAAATGCAGTCATAGATCACTACGGCTTGCTGACTACAGCGTATACCTCGACCATATGAACATGAACCATTACCAAGGATCCATATTCTTTATTCTTTATGTATATATACTGTTTGGTTGCAGGTACAATGCTCATCCTTTGATTCCTCTTCCTCCAAATTGGATAAAGGTTTTATTTTTTAGTACGGTATGTACTTGTCTCAGGATCTGATCAAGCCTAAGATCAAGGAGGACGATCCAAGTCATGCACGAAAGGAGATAATCCTTGTCTGTTCCGTAAGCAATACTCTGGTCGACTTGACCCTTATATCAAGTCGTTTGTATTAACTTGCTATATTAAAATCCATGAAAGGAATACTCAGGTCATCTTGAATCATTGTGTCAAGATGCTTGTATTCTCTTCCAACATTTTAAAGCTCAATGATGAAAATAGAGCACTATGGATCGTCATTTCACCTCATCTGTTTATATCTTGCATTCCGTTGCATATCACCCATCCATTCATTCATATGTAGGCTTTTACATGTAAAAATGATTAATAAAAGTTGGTCTTGGATACAATCACGACCGAGTACTCTGATACATCATCAATGCATTATGCAAAGTCTTAAAACAACCTTGCATAATCATATCATCCTTGCATATAGGTGCATCTTGCATTGCGACCATTCATGTCATTTTAAACTTAAACATTGCATATAGTTCATTGTTGCCATTAGTTTTCATTAAACAAAATCATTTTCATCATTGCACCAATCATAAATAAATTAGATTCATTCATGGGATCAAATTGTCTTTGATTGTTTTAAATCATTTACTAAACATTTCATCCAGTGTAAATTATCCATTATCATCTTATCAACTTATTATTACACACATCCATTTATCCATTTTAGATACACAGTGCATTCATTCATTCATTAATAAGCATCTTATTATGTTCATTTTAGAATTCATTCACATTGCATTTATTATCATTACATTAAGGTGCAGTTATTATCCCCATTAGTTATCATATCATCCCATTTGTACTTACCAACATATTTAAAACGCATTTAGAAACATTCATTTAGACATTATCATATAAACATTTGTACTTTACATTTGTTTATTCATCTACATTCATTTTAATATCATCATATAAACACTTGTACCTTACATTTGTTTATTCATCTACATTTATTTTAATATCATCATATAAACACTTGTACCTTACATTTGTTTATTCATCTACATTCATTTTAAATATCATCATATAAACACTTGTACTTTACATTTGTTTATCCATCTGCATTCATTTAGGCATTATCATATAAACACTTGTCCTTTACATTTGTTTATTCATCTGCATTTATCATATAAACATTTGCACTTAAACATTTTGTTTATCCATATTACATTCATCTAAAAACACACATCTAGCTGCATATTTATACATCAAATCATTGCATTAACATTGTCACATAAATCGTCTCATCATTACATTGCAATAGGAAACATCAAAAATCCTGTTCACACATCAAAGCATAAGCATATATCATCATGGCATTCCATACATAAAGCATTACATCACAAATCAAACAAATCATACACATATAAACCTGCATTCATATGTCAGTATCTAACATCATAAAAACATGCATAAAAGAAACATCTCATCAAATGCATACATGTACACATATACATCTAAGCAATAACTCATCATCATGCATAAACATCCATACATCATCACATGCATATCATCACAAAATGGGATCTCCTCATATATATCATCTCATATATCAGAGTACAATGAAGTCTACAAAATCGGCTACCAAAAAGCCATCCAAGATACAGTCCAAACATAGACAATGATACAACACATGTATGCAAAAATGCTCTCTCAGATGCCGCTCTGGCCAGATGCTGTACCTGCCCCACCCCTACCTACTCCACCACTGGTACCTGCCCCACCTGATCCATCTCTCCGTGGAGGCCTCATCGAACCCCCACTCCCTCCTGCATCTCCTGATCTATCCCGTCGCAAAGGACCCATCACTCCCCCACTGCTCTGCATCCTCTGTGATCGCTCGGATCTCGTCTGCCGCATCTGGGTATAACTGAGAGCTCGCTGACTGAATGGCACAACCTGCTCATATAAACCTCGCCAGTACTCTATCTCGGCCTGCGCTCGCCCAAACTGCCTCATAGTCTCCCCTGATGGACCCTGTGCTCCTGCTCAGACTCTCTCCTGCAACTCCGCCAAACTCTCCACCGCCGTATCTCTCTCCCGCAGCACCACTGTCAGCTCTGACTCACGTGCAAATAGCTGCACATCTCTAGCTGCTACCTCCGCCTCTAATCTCTCTACCCGGGCCTGCAAATAACCTATCATGTGCTCCCGCAGATCTCCAGTCGCTCCCTCCCCTATATCCATGGCTGCTGCACCTGTATCACCCCCTCCACTAGGTCCCTCCTCTGCACCACACTCCCCTGCACCACCCTCTCCTGCACCTGTATCCATCGGGATCTCTCTCTCCATCCCCCTCCCACTCAGCTGCACTCCTCCCTGCATCAACGGTCCCTGTGATATCTGCAGAGGTAGTCCCCCTCTCCCTCTCCGCTGTCTCGGCATCCCCATCCCTCCTCCTCCTCCTCCACCACCACCTCCTCCTCGACCTCCTCCTCTCCGTCCTCGTCCCCTCTCATCCTCAAACGCTGGGATCGGCTCCGCTGGATCTGATATCCGTCGGATCGGGTGCGCCACCCGATACTGGGTATACTCTGCTGTAACCCCTGCATCAACGACCCTCGGTCGTAGATCCCATGGCCTCGCCTGCAGTGTACGGAACTCTGCTAGTGCCTGATCATACGGTAGCACTGGACCCCATGCATACCGCTTTCGAATCACTCGAGCATACTCTCCCGATCTGCTCGGCAGACCCTGCTGCCGTCCAAACTGCCTCATAACCCGTCCTGGCACCTGTCTCTCTACGTGATAAGAGGTCCTCCCAATGAGGAATCGGGTCATGAAGACATAAGGTAGTGCCTCCGCATCATCCTCCCATGGCTCACACTCCAAGTATGGCCGCCAGATCACTGCATCTAGGTCATCTAATGCTCGCCTCCACCACTCTAGCTTCCCCAAGTGGGGCTGGCTCATCATACCGCTATACATGAACATATAGGGCTGGTCTACGGCTCGGAATCTCAGATTCACTGGTCGAGTCACTGGTAAGTGCTCCCATGCCCACACATGCAGCAGCGTCATGCCTACTGCAAGAGACCCCCGCTCTCTGTACACCACCTCATGCAACTCCTGGTACATGTGCGCTAGCACGCACGGCCCCCAGGCATATCGGGTCCCCTCTGTCACCATCATCTCAATCACCTGTCCCCATCCGACCGCCAATCCATGTGACCGCCTGTCTGGACACAGAAGTCCTCCCACGATCCCTGACAAAACTGCTGGAAGGGGCTCATATAGTGCCGCTATATCCTCCCAGGCAATCGACCCATCATCAATGAATACGTCCTCATCAAAAATCCTCTGGCAAGACACTGTCCCCCAGGATCGATCATACGTCACCAGCCGCCCTCGAATCGGAATCCGCAGAATGCGCCACACGTCCTCCAAAGTCACCGTCATCTCGCCCTGAGCCAGATGGAACGTGCATGTCTCACTGTGCCATCGCTCTGCTAACGCTGTAATCAGGCCGTGATTCATCCGAATCACGGGCATATGCATCACCTCATAGAGCCCAGTAGCCGCAATACAATCAATCTCAATCTGAGTCAAACGATCTCGCAACCCCTGTGTCGCGGGGTGGCGCTCGCGTAACTGCAACACGCGTAAGTCCTCCTGCACATAACATTCATCAAACCACCATCAGTTGTTTTGTTATCAAACTTTCTTAAGTTTAAACCTAGACTATCATCAGATACTTTGATCAAGTATCTTCGAGTCTCAACAGGTAAGCAATCATGGCCGCCTAGACTTCAACAGGCATTTCTCCTACCAAATGACCTAAGTCTCATCGGGCTGCTATGGTTCAAAACAACTCCCACTTCACCTCGTCATCCATCCATCGCTAGGCATCAGGAGATTTGTTTTGTCCGAAACTGGGGCATTTTGTATACTAAAGCAAAAGCGCTATTTAATATACAATAGCGCTCATTCTGAACAAAAGCGCTACAACCACATCAATAGCGCTCAAAAAGCCCTGCAATAGCGCTACAAAAACAAAAGCGCTAAAACAGCTACACAATAGCGCTATTCAGGTCAATAGCGCTCAATTAACTACACCATAGCGCTATTTACTCAAAAGCGCTAAAACCAATATACAATAGCGCTATTAAACATCAATAGCGCTCAATTGACCCTACTGTAGCGCTAATTTATCAAAGCGCTCAAACTTGCTTGCAAAAGCGCTAAATTCATACAAAAGCGCTACAACTAGCCTACAAAAGCGCTATTGCGGCACAATAGCGCTAATTTATGGAGCAAAAGCGCTAAAAACATAGTTCCAGCGCTCTTGCTCCGACTTGACTTGGACTTAGCTAAAAACATACCAAAAATGCATAAAAAGTGGGTTTTCGAATTTGCGTACCACTGGTCCATAGTCGGCTGGGCGCTGGTACCGGCGGACTCTCTCAAATCTGTGCTCGGTGATCGGAAACGGCATCGTCGCTCCTCGTTGCTCCTCCAAATGTCACTGTCAGAGCTCTAGTTTTCAACTGGTCGCGGTCACAAATAATCCTATTTTACCCCCTTTCACCCCATTTATACCCCCCGCCGTCACCGTAACTTTGTCCCGCTCATCGCCGTGGTCCCCGTGAACTTCCCGAGCCCCCCATTTCTCCATGTTTCTCCCGATTTCTTCTATTTTTCACCAGTATACCTCACTTCTTCCCTTCTATCACCCTGCCAATTTTTCATTCTTTTTCGAGAGATCGCCCGATTTTTCAAAAAATTTCGGCCCATCTCTCGAGGGGGCATACCACCCATTAAATTTATATTTTATGGGGCATTTCTTCACACCAGTTTTTCTTTCTTTGAAACGATGCGATAAACTGCACCGTCTCAAAGAGGGGCAAATGTAGTCACACAAATCTGTCCATTTTAATTAAATGAACATTTCGTATTTATTTGATTAAAAATCCACTAGCCATCAATTAATTAAATTAATATTTAATTAATTCATCCCCAAACATTCTTCTATTAATTAAATAAATTATTCAATTTATTTTAATTAATTCATTAAAATCAAATTCCCATTAATTAAATAAATAAAATCAATTTATTTAATTAAATCCCCCTATTCCTCTTTTAAATAAATTAAATAAAACATTTATTTAAATCATTATCCCCACCCCACTTGCATTTTCCTACAAATGCAACTTGCACACATTATTGAAATAAATGAATTTTTATTTTAATAAAATCCTATTTTCCCTCACCCACCAAATCAACTTGCAAAATCTAATCCCCTTCTAGATTCTTCTAACCCCTTCCTGATTAGCCTAATCCATCCCCTAATTATTGTCACATTCCTAAGCAAAATGGAGTCACTTCTCAAAGACTCCAAAGTCTTTGAAAAACATTTAATGCTTTGTGTGTTCAACAAATCAACCTCCAAAAGTCTTCCAAGACCACTAATGGCTCTTACATGACCATTTATGGCTCTTACATAACCATTTATGGTTATTTCAATCTTGTCTCCCCAAACATTTATTGTCTTGACCATATTCATCCATTTCACATTTGCACAAGAATTTATCCATTGGATAAAAGCTTTATTCTTTGAATAAAGAGTTTATTCATTCAACCAACCTTGACTCAAAATCCCAAAGTCATGTCAGGCATTTAATGCTTATTCCCTCTCCTCTCAACCTATCTCACATTGACACTTGTCATCCTGGGATTGGGTTGAAAGCCCTCACATGGATTTGAAATCATTCAATCCTGACCCTTGTTGAGATTACTCAATCTCAACCATCCATTGCTCCATTTTTCCTATAAATAGAGCCCATTCCTTCATAATCCAGATCCTGAAAACTTGTATGCATTTAGACTATAGACATTTTAGAGAGCATTTTAGCATAAACAATCTAAATCTTGTCTTTTTGGTAAAATACTTCATTTTAGCATTAAAATAGCTTTTTATTTCACATTTAGAGCTATTCCATAAATCTCAATCCTCCATAAGCATCCATAGTGCAAAAAGCTGCTGAGAGCTACACTATTTTGGAACTTGGAGAGGAGAGGAACAAGGGAGAAGAAGCTAGGAGTATGTTAGGAGGTATTTGGAGATGCCTCATCATGTTTGCTTTGATAGTTAAATATGCTTGCATGCTTATAGTCTCTCTCTTGGTATGCCTTTTTAGATTAGTTTTCGATTGATTAACACTAACTTTTTGTGTGTTTTGTGTTGATTGATCTTGGACTAATCTTGTGCCATTTAGGAGGGCATCAGATACCTTGTTGTAAGAATGTTCGTATTCTTACATGTGAAGGTGTAATGTATGTAGTATGTTATATGTTGTATGTGATCTCCTCTTCAATAGTTGAATCCTTGTCTTGAATGCAACACTTAGCCTTGAATGCAGACTTAGAATGCTCAATTGCTTGAAGGAATGCTTGAATGCTTGAATGCTTGAATGTTTGAATATCGTTTCCGCCTTTTTTTTCCTCTTACCAAAATGGGAGAGGAAATGTAGTTTATATACTTGTCAATTAGGGTTGAAAGACTGATTTTCCCGACCTTAGGCCGACCAGGAAATATTATTTTCCAATTTGCAAACTTAAAGACCCGAAGCCCCATAAGAGACCAGGCCCAAAATAGGGCCAGGGACCAGGGCGTTGGGCGCCATGGTCCTGGGGGACCAGGGCGCTGGGCGCCATGGTTCCACCTCCAGGGACAGCAGGGTGCAAGGAGGATCAGGCCAGGGTGCAGAAAAATGCAGTTTTTGATGTCATGAACAAGTTTCGGGGTCTCCATTCAAGTTCCGTGTTGCATTGCCATCGTGAAGACCCAAATGCATTTGAAATTGCAAGTGTCACAATTTTAGGACGCTACAACAACTATGGGGGGGATGGATGAGTTTAGGTGGCTGACTTAGAGGAGGAGATCAGATGTGTTACCACCACTGGAACCGAGGATAGGGACAGGGATAGGGGGTACCATGACACAGGTACCCCTCCAGATTCAGATACCCACTCACCGAGAGGAAGCACGGATTAGGTCCCTACAGTTGTCAGTGCAGCAGCTTCAGGCATAGGGCTCAGCAGCGTTAGATTACGCAGGTTACTGCAGAGCGGAATACGGTGATAGAGTGCTTAGGTCGAGCAAAGGCTCAAGCAGATAGCCTTTAGAGAGTGGCGGATGGTGGTTCTGTGAGAGACACATTGAGAGAGATGCATTATGCAGCCAAGGAGGCTGAGTACTATAGTCGTCTATATGAGGAGGTGGTTCCTAAAGATCATAGAGCTCCTAGCTATACTGCGGTGAGACCCAGTCGATCCAGGCATACTCATTTGGGGATGGAGAGCAGAGGTGTGACCAGTCCATCTCGACATGATCCACCCAGAGATCCAGGTGCCGGGACATCTGCTGCGAGACCATTAGCCTCAAGAGATAGTCATACTTGAGAGACTTGTCTCCATTGTATTTTGATAATTGTGTTGTATTTTAACAAACATGACATCTTTTGTATATTTGACCATTTTTGAGATATATATACAACACCGATTTCTGATCCACATGTGATATGTTTTTATGGATGATGATTTATGCATTGATGTGATGGTTCTATGATGATGATGCAATGCTTAGATAAATGTGTTTGATTTGATGTTGATTGATATGATTGTATGATGCATGATGCAATGATGTGATTTGTGAGATGTATCTTGAAAATGAGATGTATGATAATGATATGTTGTGAGATGTATCTTGAAAATGAGATGTATGATAATGATATGCAATTAACTGTAAAATAATATGCAACTAATTGATCATCCTCATTCCGTCGTTTTGTCATTCCTGTATAGTCACATGTTTTTGCTTTATTTGTGTTTATCATAATTGAGTTGTTGATATGTTGAAAACTTATACAAGCATAATGGTATAATTGAACCATAATGACCTGAGAAAAATTTACATGGATTTTGATATTGCAAGATGGCACAAGCATCGAGGTATAATTGAACCAAGATGACCTGAGTGTTGCTTGCGTATAAACAGACAAGATTAAACCATTTGTATGCGCAAAGTGGAACCATGTCTTCAGTGATATGTTTTGAATCACGTCTCGAGACAAGTATTTGTACAATACAAGTGATCGCCTCACAGACAGAAAACTAAAAAATATTGGAGTCTCCAACCACTTTCTCTAGCTCGATGCATCATTGAGAAAATTTAGGGGATCCAATAATTCAAAAGAGTTCAAGTGCAAAAAATAGTCAAAACTTTGTGCAAGATGTAAACAAATTATACTTCAGAAAATCATCCATCATGTGTTGTGAAGTTGTTTAATTGGATCAGTGTTTTGTTTTCTTGGCTGCAAGAGTTTTGCTTGATAGGATTTCTTGGCATACTGTGATCCTTGTTTTGCTTGTTTTGTTGAAATGCTCAAAGTCAAAGGAATGTTGCCCCTAGCTAGAGATACCGATCGATGTGGATATGTACAATGATTACCAAGCCATGGTGGGATATGACAAACTGATATTTAGATAAGCAAGGACAGTGACGACGCTAAGTATGTCCTGGATAATGCTGGTTTTTGATAAAGTATTAGGCGATGGCCAATGGTATTTAACTTTGGATACAAAAGATATGAGCAAAGATAGATAGAGGAGTTGTTCTCTCACAAGTAGCACCTGTTGCTATGTTTTCACCATTTGTTTTTATTGCACCTTTTTGTTGTTTTTGATTTTTTTTTTTTTTTTTTTGTATTTTCACTTTTTCTGTGCATTAGACTACTCAAGTATAGTATTTCTTCAGATGGATGTTGTTGGTTGGTTCATCGAGCACATTGCCTTTTGAAGTTGTTAGCTGGTAGGTGCCTGGTCCATAGGCTGAGATGATGACATAGGGACCCAACCTGTTAGGTTCAAACTTCTCCTTCTTTTCATGATCCTGTTGATTTCTGGGATTTTCTTTGAGTACGAGATCACCGACTTTAAAATTCTGAGAAATGACTTTGTGGTTGTAGCTTCTGCACATGCATTGCTGGTATGTTTTGAGTTGATTATAGGCATGTTGTCACTTTTCATCTAGAAGTTCTAGCTCTTGTAGTCGATTTACTTGATACTCCTCATCTAGAATGAGGCCTTTCAAAGATACTCTGACTGAGGGAATTTCTACCTCAAGAGGTAAAATTGCTTTTGATCCATACACCAATGAATATGGCGTAGCTCCTGTAGGTGTCTGGATGCTAGTTTTGTATGCCCAAAGTGCCAGATTGAGTTGCACATGCTAATCCTTTCCAGCATCATTTACTATCTTCTTTGAGGATTTTCAATATTGTTTTATTTGATGCCTCTGCTTGACCATTCCCCTACGGGTAGTAAGGTGTAGAGAAATGATGTTGGATTTTGAATCGTTCACATAGTTCTCGTACATCCTGGTTTTTGAAAGGATGTCCATTATCTGTGATGATAGAACTGGGAATGTCGTATCTACAGATCAGATAATTGAGAATAAAAGAGGCAATTTGTTTTCCAGTGACTGTGGTCATTGGGAATGCTTCAATCCATTTTGTAAAATACTTTGTTGCAGTGATAATGAACTTGTGTCCATTTGAAGATGAAGGGTGTATTTTCCCTACTAAGTCCAGTCCCCACTAACCAAAAGGCCAAGATGTTGTAAATGGCTGCAATTTATGTGCTGGTGCATGTATAAGATTGCCATGGATTTGGCATTTAGGACATTTCTTTGCAAATTGATAAGAGTCATTTTCCATTGTCGGCCAGTAATATCCCATTCTTAGAAGTTTTTTAGCAAGAGTAGGACCCCTTGAATGTGTTCCACAGATACCTTAGTGAATCTCTTGTAAAGCAGAGTCAAATTCATTACGATCAAGGCAATGAAGAAGAGTACCATCTAGACCTTGACGGTAAAGAGTATCAGCAGTTAGAGTATAACAGGCGGCTTGCCAGATAAAGTTGCATTTTTTATTTTGAGATAGGTCAATGGGTAGGGTATTGGTTTTAAGATACTCATATATTGTTTTGTATAAAGGAGAGTCTGAACCGGTTAAGGCATAGATAACATGGGATGCAGAACTGTCATAGGCTAGGGAAAACAGTTGTTGTACCAGAAACTCATAACGACTCTATTGTTCTAGAATTTGTAGCAGTAAAGCGATAGTAGCCATTGCATCGGCTTCTTTGTTGTCCAACCTTAGTATTTTCTCAAAGGTGATGTGTACAAAATACTATTTGAAGTCATCCACTATTCTTTTGTATGGCAGCAGCTTGTCATCTTTTTGTCTGATAATCATTGTTGATCTTATTTATGACTAGCTAGGAATCTCCATAGACTTTTAGTTCCATGATTCTCCATTCCATGGCCATTTTGATTCCTGTGACCAGTGCCTCATACTCAGCAATGTTATTTGTGCATGGGAACATGAGTCTATATGATCTTGGTATAGTATGTCCTTCAGGAGTGACGAACAAGATGCCGACACGTAAGCCATGTCAAGTGTAGGAACCATCAAAGTATAGGGTACATTTCTTGGTGGTAACAGTAAGGACATCCCTATCTAGAAATTTGATCTCCATTGGTTGTTTATCTTGTAGTGGTGCGTCAGCTAATTGATCTATAATTACTTGTCCCTTGATAGCTCGATGCTCTATGTAGTGGATATCAAATTCATTGAGAATCATGACCCATTTAGCTAATCTGCCTATGAGAGTTGCTTTGTTGAGTAAATACTTGAGAGGATCAATTTTGGCTACTAGCTTGATTGTGTGAGCTAGCATGTAATGTTGAAACGTTTGAGAAGCGAAGACTACAGCTAAGCAAGCTTTCTCAATGAATGTGTAATTGAGCTCATATCCATTTAAGGTTCTGCTAATGTAATAGATAGCTCATTTCTTGCCTTCTTGATCTTCTTGTGCTAATAGTGCCCCCAATGATATGTTCATTGTTGATATGTAGAGAACAAGGGGCTTTCCTGCTATTGGTGGTACCAGAATTGGTGGGTTCATTAGATATTGCTTAATTTGATAGAATGATTCTGCACATTTGGCTTCCCATCTGAATGGTACATTCTTGTGTAGCAAAGGATTGAATGGTTGAATTTTATTTGCTAGTTGGGTGATGAATCGCCTGATTGACTAGAGTCGTCCTTGTAGAGATCTGAGATGGCTAATGTTCTTGGGAGGTGGCATCTCCATGATGGCCTATACCTTTGCTGGATCTACTTCAATGCCCTTTTTTGACACGATGTAGCCTAATAACTTGCCTGATGTTACCCCAAAGACACACTTCTTAGGGTTGAGTCTAACTTGGAATTTCTCCAATCTTTCAAATATTTTCTCTAGTATGCCTAGATGTTCTGCCCAGGTAAATGATTTAGCCAATAAATCATCCACATAGTCTTCCATGAAGGTATGCATCATATCATGAAAGATTGTTGTCATTGGTCGTTGATAAGTTGCCCTAGTATTCTTTAAGCCAAAAGCCATGACATTCCAACAATAAGTTCCCCAAGAACAGGTGAACATTGTTTTATCTTGATCCTCTGGAGCTATCTTGATTTGATTATAGCCATAAAAACCGTCCATTAATGATAGCATTGCATGGCTTGTTGTGAGGTCTACAATTATGTCGATGCTAGGCAAAGAAAAGTCATCCTTTGGACAGGCTTTGTTACATCCCTAAAATCCGTCCATATCTTGATGCTTTCGTCTGGTTTGAAAACTAGCACGATGTTTGAGATCCATTCAGCATAGTCTATAGGTCTAATAAATTTGACGTCTAATAGTTTCTTTAGTTCAGCTTTGACCACGAGTGCTACATGCGGATTCGTCTTTCTCAATTTTTGCTTGACTGGCTTAGCTCCTAGAGCAATAGATAAGTGATGCATGATTAAGTGTGGATCAATCCTAGGCATATCTGCATAAGACCAAGCAAAATTGATTTGCTTTTCTTTGAAGAATTTGATAAATTCTGGTTTTTCTTCATCTATCAGAGATTCTGCTAGGTGTATGTTTTTGGCTGCCTCTTTTGTACCGATGTTGATTGATTGAGTGGGCTCAATTAATATGGGTGATCGATCCTGATAGTGTTTAGGAGGAGTGTCAAGTCTCCCATCCTTAGGTGCCTTAAAAAGGTTTTCACCCTCAGATGCATCCTTTATTTTTACTTTGTTGTGATCTAGTGCTGCCATTGACTGGTTTTTAGCAATAGATCCTTTATTTCTTTCATTTTTGGGACTGAGAGACTTGGCACTCCCCTGATTGCAAATGTCGTTACTTTGTTCACTGGTAGAGTTTGTTTCTGGGTTGATAGTATATAGGTAATGGATAATGGAGTCATCATATGGGAAAATAGGTATGTCATGGTTTTCAGGTTCATCCCAGTCTATGAGATTAGGAAAGATGAGCGGTAAAGATTCATTGAGTGGATCGAGTTCGGCTGCGGTAAGTGTCATGATAGAGGTATCATTAAGATTGGCTGGGGTATTGAATAAGTTAATGATATTGTCAAGGTCCTTGATGGTATCATCTTCTATGTAGACTTGCTCGTAATGTCGCTACTCATTTTCTTTGGCTTCATAGATATTTTGTGGACCAAATTCATGTAGTCTAGACTCTGTGCCTTGTCCTTCTTGAGAAAGGGGTGTATGACTAGTATTTTCAAGAATATCTTCAGTAACATTTGAACAACTGCCACATTCATAGTCATTTGAATCAGTCTTAGAAGTATTGTCCCAGAGTTTTTCAGTGCTACTGACAGGGGCGTTGTAAGGTGAAAAGAGATCCCTGATGATTGATATCAGTTTGATAGTTTTCTCTGATTCTATATCAGGATCTTCTTGTACTCTTTGAATTTGTTCATTTACTGTTTCTCCTCAAGGAGTAGTGATGTTTTCAGGGGGTGATTCTTCCTCGTTTGGAATAGGTTCCTAAACGTGATGTACTTCTGCATAAGATGCTTCTTCTCTTTGAATGGCCAGCTCTTCTTGTTGTTTCTCTGTTTCCTGGTGTTCGCATTCCTTTCGTATTGTTTCTGTTGATTCGTGTAGTGCCTCCTACCATGACTTCTCCTTGTATTTCTTCTTTGCTTCCCACTAAGGTTTTTGATATTTATTTGGTTTCTTCTTTGGGGGTAGAGTGTGTCCATAGCCCAATCCTGTTTTATCTCTAGAAAACTATGAAGGAGGATCCAATGGTTCTGTGATGCCTTCTTGACACTTACCGATAGGTCATTTGCCATTGTACCCCATTCATTGCATGATCAGGTATCCTTTCCCATATGGGTGTGTTGGTATAGCTACTTCCATAATAGCATCTCTGACTTCTTCTTCATCCTTGTATAGCCAACTAAGGATGTCCTTCTCTTCTGATTCATGTGCTAGTGTGCCTAATTGGATAAATTTGCCATCAAACTTGGTGATGGGTTGTGTTTCTTGATGTGTTGATGCAGAAGGTTGTCCATGAGATTTAGGCAATGCTGGTAAGTTGGTTAGACACATGGGTTCAAAAGAGTATTCTCCCATGCCTTGCTCTTTGATTTTCATCTTTTGTTTGAAATCCATAGATAAAGATTTGAGCTTTTCTTGTTGATGATCTGGTGCTAAGGAAGTTTGTTTTTCCCTATTATGTGGAACCAAGCTATCTTGGGCTGCCCCCATAGCATTGCAATGTTGAAAAGAGTTATTATTTGCTGATATAGAAATCTCCTGCCCATTGTAAGGGAATTTAACACACTGGTGGTAAATTGAGGGTACTGTTTGCATTTCATGTATCCAAGGATGACCCAATAAAATATTATATGTGAGGTCTATGTCTAAGACTTGGCACATAGTGTCCCTTTGTATCAGTCCTACTTGAATTAGCAGTATCATAGTTCCCTTGGATGATCTTTCTTCATCATCATATGCTTTGATAGTGATCTTCTTGTGTGGATCAATAGATTTCTCAGAGAAGCCTAATGCACAGATAAGTTTTAAGGTACAGATATTGAGTCCAACTCCTCCATCTATTAATACTCTTTTAACTCGATGTTTGTAGACCAAGAATTCAATGTGAAGGGTAGTATTGTGTGGATGGCTCAATGAGATATTATCATGCTCAGAATAGGTGAGATTATGAGGCCCTGTCATGTGAGCTACCATGGCTTAAAATTTGTCAATATCCAGATCTTGAGGCACATTTGTTTCCAATAGTGCTTGTTCCAAGATGTCTTTATGTTTTGGTGAAAGTTTTAATAACTCAAGTATGGATATCTGAGCAGGAGTTCTGTGCAGTTGACTTACCAAATCATATTGAGTCTTGGGGATAGTGGTTGTTGCTGATGTATGCCCTTTCAAAACATATTTTTGAGCTCTGGTGGTTACATTGATCGATTCATGTTCACGTTTGTCCTTGATTTTAATGACATTTACTTGATTATTATCTATTGATATATGATTGATGGTGTTATTGTATATGTGATTGATACGAGCTCCTCATGTATCATTTGATGATGAAGCTCCATCCTTGTTGTAATTTGGAAGAGGATTTTTAAAGGTGCCATGATCACCATTTGTCTTGAGACCATCGACTGTTAAATCACCTCTATCAATCATGTCTTGAACAATGTTTTTAAGCCTCATGCAATCATTTGTTTGATGTCCTTTGTTTCGATGAAAATCACAGAAGTGTGAGTCATTCCACCAAGGTGGTTTGACCTGGGGTTCAAAGTTGTTTATAGTTGGTAATGAGATAATCTTGTTTGCCATGAGTTCTCGGAATGCTGATTCTAATGATTGCCCCAATGGCATGTAAATGAGTTTATTTGGAAAGTTGTTGGTGTTACCCCTTGAATTTGGATTAGGTCCTTGATTTGTGTTATTGTTTTGGGTATTGTTGGTGTTGTTTGTATTTGAAGATTCTAGATTGGTATTCGGTGCATAAGTGTTAGTGCCTTGGTTAGCACCCTTTTGATTCTTGGTAGCCTGAGGATTACCTGATAACGCCAATACTGGTTGTTTGGATTTCACATCATTAGCCTTGTTTCCTCCCTCATTTCCAGTATTTTTGTTTCTGGTCCAGAATCTAGATTTGTCTAAGTTGTTGTTGTTGTTGTTCTGGTTATTGAAATGAGAGTTGGATGAATTAGTTCCTTCTTTAAAGAACTTCAATGTTCCTTTCTTGATACATGCCTCCTCTACTTGGATTCCATTTTTGATTAATTTGGCAAAAGATGGTATGCATTGGAGCTTGAGTATGTAACTCATCTCACTATTCAGATTGTCGATGAAAATTTTCATCTTTTCCTTTTCAGGCACATCTCAAGGATATCTTGAAACCATTTGTCTCCAATGTTGAAGAAACACCATGAATGTTTCATTATTTTTCTGTTTGGTATTGCAAACATCTAGCATGGTGATTGCATCTTGAATATTGTAGGAGTATTGAGTGATAAATTTGTTGACTAACTCATCAAAGGATCTGACAGGAGGTGTGAGTTTGGATAACCACTCCATTGTTTGCCCTCCCAAGCTTCTTGGGAATAGCCTCATCAAATAGGTGTCATCGTGGGCAAATTCAAGGCTCATGGTACAAAACTCCCGAAAATGATCATGAGGATTGCTCTTACCATCATATTTGTCAAATTTGGGAATATCTAAATTCGGGGGAAAAGGTATCATGTTTAACCTGTTGTCAAAAGGGTAAGGACAAATTTCATTTAAGGAATACCATACTGTGGTCCCATGTTGCATGTCCTGCATTTGTCTTTGCAACATTTGAATTTATTGTGTGAGAGCAACCAAGGGTGCATTTGTTTGTCGAGGGAAGAGTTCTTCCCTCTCGTTATCCCTAGTTCAGGCATGTGTGTGTTCTGGTATGTTTTGTTCCGGTATGTTTTGTTCATGGTCACTTGCTTCCTCTTCTCTTTTTTGTTCTTGATAAGTATAATTTCGAGACCTTGTTCTAAAGATTTCAGTATCGAAGTCTTCAGGGATCCTAACTCCTTTGCTTGTTAGCATGAGCAAGTATTTTTCTTTGTCGGCCTCTATGAGTTTTTCCACAAGTTTTTTAAATGAAGCGCTTTCTTGACATTCTTGGAGGAGATCTTTAGAGATCTATGTGTCCTCTAGATTTGGATACTCGAAAGGATTTGATAATCTTCAAGCCATACTGGACTCTGGTTGTGGTTCACTTTGCTTGTTTCATTGAGAGCGAGTGACAACGGGCATCTAGTAGAAACTTTTTGTGGCAAAGCGGATGAAATCCTCTTCTGTGTGTTGTTCGGGAGTTGGTGGTTCAAATCGAGGTATGTTATAAGTGATACAAACTTTTGGGAAGAAAGCACGATTGATCTTTCCTCCATAATTTAAGCATTGGATGAATGCTGATTTTTGGCAAAACACTCTACTTCTCAATGGCTCTTTGTCAAATTCGTTTGACTTATCTTGAAGATATAAGTGCATATGACGGAGAAATGTGTGATGAGATTTGACGAGTTGGCGATTGATGTAGAGAAATCTATTCCTTTTAGCAAGTTTTTGAGAACTGAGTTGTCATTTCTTCAACTTAGTGTTGTGATGAAGACCTTTTCTTCTCAAAATATGAGGAATGGTCATACACGGATGATCAATGGCTTCCTTTGATTTGATTGGATTATGATACTTTGTTTGAGAACTTAAGCCTACTTTTGTCAAATGAATGTTTAGATGCCCCCTCACGACAAAGTGTGTCAAATGATATGGAATAAGAGTTAGGTTTTCCGACAAACATACCTAGTTTAAACCTACTTATGTTTAAACATACTTAGGTTTAAACTAGGTATGTTTTGGTGATAGAATCCATTTAATTAGCAGACCTTTTGATTAGTGTGATGATGTTACCTGATTTTGATAGGAGAAAGTGTTATCCTTAGCTAGTTTTGGACTTTTGACAACTTTTGTTCTAGGAATGACTTGTTAGATTGTTTGGAATAGTTATAATGTTCTGATTTGAGTTTTGCCTAATGAAGTCAACTGAGGATCCAAAAGGGTGTTTAAAACTATTGTTTAAAATTTTAAAAAAAGTTTATTTTTGCTCTATGTTTTCACAGTTTTCTCTATGCGCTAAGACAAAAACTGGATGCACTAACGTTTGGCTCAGATGCGCTATTTGAAACAACCAATGTGTTAAGCTGCCCTTGTGACACGCTAAAACAATGTTTTGACTTCTGCTATTTCAGTAATGATTATGCGTCAATCTGGTCTGAGTATGCACTAATGTTTAGACCTAAAGCACTACTGTTTGCCTCCAATGCACTATGATGATGCTTCAATGTGCTAATATGTCCCTAAGAAGTGCTATTGTTTAGTTGTCAAATGTATAGATGATTTATGCGCTGCTTCTCATAATGGATGCGTTAAGTTTTTCTTCAAATGCGCTAGGACATTGCTCCTACGTGCTAAACTGCCCTGTTTTGCTTGGTTTGTGGGTTTTCTTGGAAGTTTTAACACTTTCTTAACTTTGATAGATGATTTTCTGAAGTATAAAATGTAAACACAACATGAAAAAGACAACCATTTTGCCTATTATAAACAAAGAGTGTATGTTCTGCGAGGATATGTTCAAATCCCCAATGTTTTAACAGGTTTGGATACAAATAATACAATTCAATTAGACTCTTTATTCAAAGGTCATCAACAATATCATAGCCCACTAGTCTCGATACTCCGATAGCTCAAACAATCGTGTCACCCCCTAGGGGGCACCCATTTTTTTGTCTTTTGCCAGAAATTAACCCAAAGTGAATTGTTTCACGATTGAGTAGCTATCTTGGAAGATATATGGTGAGTAATCTTGGGGGCGGATTCTTCCCCACCCTTGCACTATGATATTGAAGATGTCTGGCTACTGACTTAGCTCAAGGTTTCTATTTCTAAGGTTCGTAATCAAGCTTCATGTTCGGTCGTCAATGATAAACTCCCTCGGGAGGCTTCCCAACCGTTAGAACAAAGGCTTTACGTATCATAAAGATACTGGGGGAAGGCTAATCGCTGCGCGAAATCGTTGAAAGGGACTTTCGTCACCCTCCACTTTTGATTATAATGGGTTGGAACACTTGACGATAAAGCCATTTCCCACTTAGGTCGTTCCCCTCGCACCAGCCGTAATGACTTTAAGAGTTATTATCTCCTCGGGAGGGAAGGCCTGCTAAAGGATTTATTGTTTGAAATACTGAAAGCGTAAGAGTGGTTTGGCTTTTTGATCACCCAATTCAAGGGAGAGCATATACCTTCCACTTTCGAGACAAGGCACAAAAAGTTCTTTTTAACCTTCAAAGGCAATGATTTTCTAACTTCTATTTGGAGATGTTGCTCCAAAAAGCATGATGTTTATTTTAACTCTCAAATCAATGATTTTTTAATCTAAGTAATGAAATCCTAGTCAACAAAGCAAATTTTTTGTTTATGGTCAACAAAATGAATTCAATAAAGGGGAAAGACATCCCTCTTTTGCTTTGCCTAAAAATTCTTCGAAAAATGAGGTTCTTTAACTTTGAAAAGTAAAATTAATTCTTTAAACACCAAAGGATGGTGAGGTTCTTTTTAAAAGGCTTGCAAAAGTAAAGTTTGTCTTGTTCCTTTTAAACCCCAAAATAAAGTGTTTTCTTCCTAAGAAAGCAAGAAAATGGTTTTTATTTGTTGTTCTTTTTAGGTACTCCAAAATGAAAAGTGACTTCAATTTTACTTAACAAGGAAATGAAGAAAACTTTTAAATGACTAACTTAACAAAGTTAGAAATTAAAAATTTCATCAAGAGCCTAACATTTAGTAAAAGACAAATCCTCTCAACCTGCAAACAATCATTAGTTACCTGCAATAAAACCAATTAGCAATAAAAAAAAAAATCCTTTTGTGGACTTCCACAAGTCTAATTTTAAGTCTCTATTACAATTTTGTTTTATGCCTGTGTTAGTTATGCGCTACAGAATGGAACCTATGCACTAGAGAATGGGACTGATACACTAGCCAAAGGCCCAGATGCACTAAGATGTTGTCTAGATGCGCTAGACTGATGTATTAAAGCGCCGAGACCTACAGGAAATAGCATAAGTGCTATGCACTAAAGTTAAGTCTTGATGCGCTAAGATATGGTATGAACGCGCTAAACAGTCCGCCAGATGTGCCAAAGTAATGACCGGATGTGCTAGAGGATGCTCTCCACGTGCTGATTTAAGTCTTCCACGTACCTGCAAAGTTATTCCTGTATCAAAAATGATTTGATAAATGGGGTCGGGCCCCACAGTGGGTGCCATAATTGTATGCGGAAAATAGTGGTGCAATGAAACGAAAATTACGAAATCATGACTAGTCCACACACCAATGGGACTCTTGGTGCAAGTTATGGAGCTATATGGAATAGCTCAACTTCCCAAAGGATGTTTCATTGCTCTCTATCTCACAAGACCCCTTAAGCCAATGCCTTTGCTCTCAGATCACTGAGCAAAGTGACTTAGGGATGACAATCATGAGAATGAGGGATGTTTTGATCAATCCAACATGAATGCAATCCTAATATGCATGATATTAATAAAAGATGAACTAAACTAGCATGCATATGATGATAAGATGAAAGGATTAGTAACAAGACTATCGTAGCATGCTATATTAGTCTATCATGATTATTATGATAACAATGCAAATGTCTATTAAAGATGTTAGGAAGATTATTTCTATCAAAGAGAGGCTAAATGCTATATAAAGATGATTTAAATTATATTCTTAATAAAATGTCTATAAGTTTGATGCTAAAGACCTGGATATATGAGAATGATAGAAGAAGGGCTCTATTTATAGGAAAAATAGGGCAATGAAGGGTCAAGATTGGATGATCCTATCAAAGGCTAGGATTGAAAGTTATCAATCCATGTTTACAATTCTCTCCAATGAAATGGTGATAATTGTCAACATAAGACTGCTTGAGAGGAGATGTAAGAAGCATCAAATGCTTGAGAAGACCTCATGGTTACCTTAGAAGGTAAGGGTTAAGGTTAGGTTAAGATTACCCATTGGATAAAGCTTTTACCCATAGGATAAACTCTTGTGCAAGGGTTAGAGGAATAACCATGGTCAAAGCAATGAATGCTTGATGAGACCCTAAGGTTAGATGAGGGTTGAGTTAGGCAAAAAGTCTCCAACCATGTAAGAAGGTTGAGTTAACCATTAATGGTTATGTAAGAGACTTAAATGGTTAAGTTGTTGAAGATAAAAAGCCTTTAATGGTTATCGAAGACTTTAAGGGTTTGCGAAGTGACTTGCCTTTGCTTAGGATTGTGACAATATTTAGTAGATGGGTTAGACTAATTTAGAAGGGATTAGAAGAATTTAGAAGGGGTTTAGAGATGCAAGTGGGAGATGTAGGAGAATGCAAGTGGATGGAGAGTAATTTTAATTAAAATAAATTGCTTTATTTCAACAAAATAGATGCAAGTGGGGGATTTAAATAAATTAGATTTATTTATTTGAAGTGAACAATTTAATTAAATGTAAATTTAATAAAAAGGAGAGAAAGGGGAGCTAATTGAATAAAATGATTTATTCAATTAAATGATATGAAAGACCTAGGTGAATTTTAATTAAATAAATTGAATAATTTATTTAATCAAATAGAGGAATGTGAATGATTTAATTAAATAAGATTTAATTAAATAGAGGAATGAGAATAAAATGAACATTAAAAATTCATATAGGAAAGTGGTCATTTTTATACATCTACAAGTACATATGAAATTTATTAACGGGCTTTTCAAAAATTGAAACTATGACGGCTATTGGGGGTCACTATGACAATAAGTGTGCAGTTATTGGAACTATGACAGATACTGGTGCTCTTCCCCTAATTGAGTTGAGGGGTGGAATCAGAGCTTGACATGACATCCATTCTTAAACTCTTGCTAGCCCTACTCTTATTTCTCATCTTTCTTGTTTACCCTCCACAATTATCATTTTCTTTTGTTATTGAGCTCCTTCCTCCGCCTCCTTGTCTTTCCACTTTCGTATCTTATTTCTTATTCTTTCCTATCTCCCTCTCCTTCTCCCCCTCACTCCCTTATAACCCCTTATCCCTCCCGTCTTAATGAGTGCTACTTCCCATCAACTTTTATTAGTCTTTTTTTTTGCCATGCACCGATTTTCTCTCCCTTCTTTTTTAGATTCAATTCTTTTTTTCTTTACAACTTTTTCTTATTGTGCATCAATAGGCTCCTTCTACCCTCCAATCATCGTGCATCATTTTTTCATTATGTTTCTTTATTCCTTTTGCTTTTATCTTTCTATTCTTGCCTTTCTTTTTAGTTCTTTGGTCTGAATATTGCATAACTTTTATTCCAATTCTCTTCTAATTTCCTTATGTCTTTTCATTTTTCCGTTGCCCTTCGTTCTTTAGCATTTTTTTTTGTCTTCAAATTTCTTAGGATTTTTTCATTTTATTTGTTGAATCTATTATTAAGTTCTTTGGACATTGGCCTTCTTTTTCTTTGTTATGCTCTCTTTGACTGATCTATATAGTTATTTTTATTATTTATTTTTGTTTACTCATTTTGTGATGTTTGTATTCTTCTTATTTTTAAGATTTATTTTAATTTCTCTCTTTTAAATACTAAATGTGACAATTTATTGAGATCTTGAGTTTTTTTTATTTCATTAATTACACCAAAGGTGTCTCTTATATGAGATGCACTGGCTAACTTTGTAAATCAATGGTTCACAATTTCCTAAAACGAATGCAAGATGATCAAAATCATATAGTCCGTTGATTTTTCTTTCGTATTTGTACGCCTTCGAGCCTGTACGTACAAAATGTGGAAAATTTCAAGAAAATTTAATATTTCATCTTCACTGCAGAAAATATGTTGCGTCTGGAATCCTTTCGCTATCTGTTCTTTCTCCTCGGCATCAATGACCATGTACACTACACATCCAAAATGACACTAATTTGCGGAGCCAAAAATATCTGCATATTTTATATTGTGACCACCTTTTGACAGCTACTTCATTTTCTACGAAGAGTCGAATTATATTTGTCCTTTTTTTAAACCTGTCGTATCACTTTTTACTGCATCATATATCAATTTATTATTAAAATTTTAGTCTACGCTTTCTTCTAGAATTTCTCCTATGTGTCATTTGGATAATTATTCTCTCATTAATTAGAGTGAATATCATGTATTACCAATTTTATAGGGCATTTTCCCACATACTACCCGTTTAGGTGAAAAGGCCAGGTCAGAAGATAAAAACATTTTTAATCAATGGGTGGAAGTCCAACAAGATCACATAATCTAGGCATGGATTTGTACCCACGACCCACTTGTAACTATTTTATAATGACAATAATTATTGAAAGTTGAATCCTCCAGTTAGCTTAGCTTTTATGTTAATTTGTTGTATTTATATTATATTAGAATAAAAATATTAAAGGCTACTTTATTAATAATAATATTACTATTAAATTTTAAAAATTAGTTTTATTTTTAATTTAACTATTTATTAATTTATGAAGTTTAATATTTATTGTATTTTAATTTCTTAAATATTTGAATTTTAATATGAATTTATTTCAAACTTAATTTTATCGATTTATATTCATTTTTAAATATATTTTAAATTTTAAAAAATTTAATATATTGTAAAAGGGTAAGTGCACAAAGATGGTGGTAAAAAAGAGGGGTATAAGTGGACACTTTTTTTTCTGAAATCAGGTGAACCTGAACTTGGAGGCAAAATTTGAAAGTCATCCACTCAAGATATGAAGAAAATCAAAGAACAAATATCGTAGTACTCTGAATCTAATTTCCAAAATACTAAACTTTTTCAAAATTGGATAAGATTAAGGGGGTCAAATGCTTCATGCATGAAAAAAAAACCCTGATTTGTTTTGAAAAACATAACATAGTGTCTGACGTGCACATCAAAAAAGTCATAGTTAGATTTAGTATTTTGACAAATACTTTGGCAGAAAGATAGTTTAGAGTGAGCACTAGAAGATGTGTATTTTTTTGTAATTTTTTGTTGAGTATTTTTGTTTTTATGATTTTTCCAATCGAGCACATCCTAAAAAATTAGGTACATGTCCGTGCGCGAAGCATAAGTTGCACTAAACAAATCAAAAATACAAATTTTTTTTTTAATTATAAAGAATCAAGTGCACTACAATAATATATAAAGTTTTTTAAATTTGGATAAGTATATCAAAAGTTATTAAAAAAATGGTGCACCTATGTCTGTGAGAACTATGGAGACACTGGTAAAAGAAATTCAATAATAATATGTTATTGTTGTTCAAATTTTTTAAAAAATTGTATGGTTGGAAAGCTCAGAAGATGAGTGAAAATATGGTGGCAATTTCATAAATACCCACTTGATGAAGTGTAAACCTGATGATGACAAAGTCGATAAACCAAGTTGATAAAATAAAACATGTCAAAAATGAGAGAAATGGAGGGAAATCAAACTTCCAAACTGTAGCTTTGTCATCCAGGCCTATTTCCAAGCCTAAACAATCAAAAGCACGTACGTGGTACTTATGGTATAAAAAGAACATACGGGGGGTACTTATGGTTTAATAAGCACGTACGCACCATTTTTACTATAAACAGCGCATACGCACTAAATTTGTTTAAATTCTGGGTGTGTGTATAATATGATATTGTATATATAATATGTGTATATACATATAATATAATATATATATATATATATGTATGTATGTATGTATGTATGTATGTATGTATGTATGTATGTATGTATGTAATAATATATAGTATGTTAAGTATATATATACACACATATAAGTGTATTGTCTCCCCCTCTCAAGCGCATACAAGGTGCCTCTCTCTATCTCTCTCTCTCCCCCCCCCCCCGCTTCTCCCTTCCTCCATACCCCATCCCTCTCTCTCTCTCTTCTTCTCTCCCTCCCTCCCTCCATACACCACTGCAACTGTGTCTGCACTTCTATAGAAGTAAGTGAATTTATTTCTTGTCTGCAACTTCCTCTTTGATTTTTATCACGTATGCTCTCCTAAGAAAATTGGCTGATGGATTTGTGTGTGTATATTGAATAGGAGGAATAAGGGTCTGAAATTGAACCACAAGTGCATTACTGTGACAAACAAGGAAACCTGCAGTAATATTCCTCTCAAATATGTTTTTAATGAGCTGAGCAGATGTGGAAAATAGTGTCAACAAAGCAAAATGATGAGTCAGAGTACCTGCAATATGTTTTTCAGAAGGAAACAACCGGTAGGAAGAGAAAGAGGGAGAGTAACACAAATGATGTCCTGGAGAATGATAGTGGTGGGTATGTGAGAGTTCCCATGTTGTTACACAATGCCTGTCACCTAAAGAAATTAAAATTTGTTGTAAGCATGGTAGTGGTAGTATATGATGATCATCACTTGTCAAAAGGCTTGGAAGGGTACATACCCATGAAAGAAATCAAGTGTGTAATTCCTATAGTCACAATCAAGATCAGTCCTATAATCTTGCAAATATAATAGCATCATATGTTTTAGAAAGGCAGTACTCTTAGGGTTAGGTCAAGCTCTTACACTTGATTTTTAGCAAAGCCTCGTTGTTTGTTCGCTTGGAGTCTCTCTTATGTTGGCAATGGTCTAACTTAGCTATATCAAAACTAAACTACTGATGTTCTATTGTATGATGTTTTATTCATAGCTTTAAATAATATATCATTTGATTAGCCCACCATATGACCCCTTAGGTGTCATTCGAGGTCATATTGTTTCCTAAGAGGTCATATGGTGTTTTGTGACCCCTTAGGACACCATATGACCCCTTAAGACACCATGTGACCCATAACAACACCATATGGTGTCCTAAAGGGTCATAGGATGCCATATGACCCCTCAGGACACCATACAACCCATAACAACACCATATGGTGTTCTAAAGGGTCATATGGTACACTATTTGGTGTCGTTATAGTTCCTATGGTGTGCTAAGGGATCATATAGTGTCATATGACCCCTTAGGACACCCTATGACCTATTAGATGTTGTTAGGGGTCATATTGTGTTTTAAAGGTCATATAGTGTCCTATGACCCCTTACAACACTGTATGGTGTCGTTATGTGTCTTATGGTGTCCTACGACCCTTAGGACACCTTAGGACACCATTTGACCCCTTAGGACTCCATATGGTGTCGTTATGGTCTCTCTCTCTACCTTCTCTCTCTCTCTCTCCCTCTCTCTCTCTCTCTCTCTCTCTCTCTCTCTCTCTCTTCTACCCCCCCTCATCTCTCCCTCCCCCCTCCTTCTCTCTCCCTCCCCCCTACTCTCCCCCCTCTCTCTCTCTCTCCCTCTCCCTTCCTCCATAACCCTTCTTCTCTCCCTCCCTCCCTGATATCTCTCTCACTCTCTCTCTCTCTCCTCTCTCCCCCTCTCTCCCTCTCTCTCTCTCTCTCTCTCTCTCTCTCTCTCTCTCTCTCTCTCTCTCTCTCTCTCTCTCTCTCTCTCTCTCTCTCTCTCATTCCCTCTCTCTCTCTCTCTATCTTCCTCTCCCTCTCCCTCTCTCCATCCCTCTACCTCTCTCCCCTTCTCCCTTCCTCTCTCTCTCTCTCTCTCTCTCTCATCTCTCTCTCTCTCTCTCTCTCTCTCCCTCCATCCCTTCCTCCCCCCTCCTCTCTCCCTCCCCCCCTCCTTCTCTCTCCCTCCCCCTACTCTCCCCCCTCTCTCTCTCTCCCTCCCCCCTTCCTCCATACCCCTTCTTCTCTCCCTCCCTCCCCCTTCCTTCTTCTCTCCCTCCTTCTCTCTCTCTCTCTCTCCTCTCTCTCTCTCTCTCTCTCTCTCTCTCTCTCTCTCTCTCTTCTCTCTCCTCTCTCTCTCTCTCTCTCCCTCCTTCCCTCTCTCTCTCTTCCTCTCCCTCCCCCCTCCTCCTTCTCTCCCTCTCTCCCTCCCTCCCTTCTGCCCTCCTACTCTCCTCTCTCTCTCTCTCTCTCTCTCTCTCTCTCTCTCTCTCTCTCTCTCTCTCTCTCTCTCTCTCTCTCTCTCTCCCTTTTCATTCACATTTTTTCTACTAAAAATAGTGTGTACGAGGTACTGAACCTATTAGTTCATTGCCCTGCCATAACTTTTTTAAGGCATAGGAGCGCGTACGGGGTACTGAGCCTATTAGTTCACTACCCTGCCATAACATTTTTTAGGCTTAGGAGCACGTACGTGCTACTTATTATTACAAAATGGGAAAAAAAAAATACCGTTGGGCTTGCCAATATTTTATGGACTAACAGCGCGCACACGGTTATTAATATAGCACGTATGCGGTACGTAGACATAGTTTTAGTTGCCCAAGAGCCTCAATGGCCTCAAAACAAGTTTTTGAGGTCGTTGAAGGCCCCATCGCAACTGTGTCTGCACTTCTATCACTGTTTTATACATAGAAGTAAGTGAACTTTTTGGTCTTTGCATGATTACAAATGATTGAATTGTTGTTCTTATTAGTTTTGTCACTATTATTGTGATTGTTTAATAGTTTGATTCAAAAAAATAATGATAAGATGCATATTTATGGTTATTTGTTTGTTTATGAAGTTTTGTTTACATATATATGTAATATGATTCTATTTAGGACAACCGATATCAACCATGGGAAAGAAAAAGTGAGGAACGATGGAACAACAAGAGGCTGAAAAGGAAAGACAAAGGCAATGTATGAATAAATTACGTGACATAAGAACATTGGGAGAAGAAGGTATGTCATCCTCAACATCTCAATTCGATTTACCAAACGAACATAATGCACCTAATGCAATTGAAGAAGAGACATTTGATTTACCGTATGAACCTAATGCAATTGAAGAAGATACCACATTGAATAATCAATTAAATGATGAATATACACCTTCTCTATTTGATGAATTGAATGTACATAATGCATCGATGTTAACACCTCCTAGAATCATTCGTAGGAAACCAAAGTATCTAAATGACATTGATGAGAATATATTGAAGCCAATGCCCAATAAAATGAATGAACGAACTTGTAGGAGAATGGTTAAAATAATATGGCAAAACTATTTTGAAAACTTTAATCAAACCGCAAGATGTCAATTAATTGTTCAAATGATTAAAAATTTGAATTTTAGAGAGACAATGAAAATTCTAGGCCTAAGATCATCTGAAAGTAATGGTGAAAGAACTATTGTTAGAAATCTATTTGATGCATATCAAGCTATTGGTTCAAAATCACATACTAAAGATTCTAATGCTACTCGATGTGTCAATGCATCAACCATAATGAGCAAGAAAATTAAAAAAGATCGTTTAATAAGCAAAACAAGTAAGTCATTAAACATTAGTAGAACAACATTAAGTAAAGCATTAAAGAGGCGGGAAAAAATAGAGGAACCTAACTATAATTCTCTTTGGGCATTCTCGGGTAGACTACCATGCAAAGACAAGGTTGTTGTTGATGCACTAAGAACATTAATTGAAAAATTTTGGCATGACAACACATGAGTTTCGCCCAACCAAAGAGATATTGTTAGAAGGCGAATCGGGTCTACAAATCATGAGAAACATGCCAAACACTATCTGGATATGACTCAAACTAAATTTTATGAAAGATTCCTTCAAAAGTTTCCTCAAATAAGAATTTCTCAAAGATTTTTTGAAATGGCAAAACCTTTTTATATTAAGATTAATCATGTACGCACCACGTGTTGTTGTAGGATGCATATTGAATTTTCCATGCACTATGATATTTTTTGTCATATTTGTTCTACTTTGCACACTAACGATGTTTTTGCCGGAATGCAATATGCAATCACCTCCTAAGTCGGTAAGAGAATTTATTTCAAGTGTGCTATGTAATAGACATGATGGTTGCATTTATTATAAGATGCCTTGTTTGGAAGGTTCTTGTTCTATATGTGGTGGTTTGCAACGTTTACCAAGATGCGTACATTTGGAGAGAACACATGAAATTGGTACAAAACTAGTTTATTTTGGAAAATACAAGACAATCACATATGGAGTTAAAGATGGAAAATATTTGAAGAGATGTGAGCTAGTGAAAAATGATATATGTGTAGCTGAATTTATGAAAATATTTCAAGAGAAACTAGTTTATGAGTATATAATGCATACACATAGAGCTCGATGGTTAAATGAGAAATTGAAGTTATGTAAGGACACATTTCCTCTTGGCACCATTGTCTCTATTGTTGATTTCGCTGAAAATTATACACTACAACCTCAAAATGAAGTGCAATCTATGTATTATCATTCTACACAAGTTATCATTTTTGTACACATAGTATTCATGCATGCAGGTGATAGCACAGAGGAGGATAGAAAGGTTGTAAGAGAGTATCACTTCTACATAAGTGATGATCGTACTCATTCATCGGAGTTTGTACAAGGATGCTTTAAAGTTTTCTATAATAATTTAAGGGAAAGGAACATACGATACAACTAACACTTAATATGGTCAACTAATTGCACCGCACAATTCAAGAATGCGAGGATGTTTTATTGGTTGACAAGGATGCATATGACAAGCGATGTACAACATTTTTGGAATTTCACTGAAGCTGGACATGGTAAGGGAGAGCACGATGGTGCAGGAGCATGTGTAAAAAGAGCCCTAGCTAGAGAATAATTCAAGTACGAAGGTGGTGCTGATTTGATAGATGCAGAAACAATTATGCGATGGTGTAAGTCTACGATGGGTCCAGGTAATCTAGTTACATCAATGGTTCATAGATATTTTTGGTTGATCACTGAATCTAACATTGAAAGTTTTCTAGATTGTTGTACAGTTGTAGGATCAAGTGACATGCACTCATTTATGAGTTCAAATTCAAGTTCATTGGTAATTTATACGACACATATGGTATGTTTTTTCTCTTCATGCATGTATTATTTGTGGGAAGAATGTGAATCACAAGAGTGGGTTAACAAATGGTCTTGTAGACAATTGGTTCCCATTGATACATATAAAAACCCCCAAAGCACTACAATGAGCCAGACGGAGACATCTGTGGATTTTGACCATGTATTTGACGTAGTGGATTCAAGTGATTGTTTGAGTTAATTTTTTTGCAAGTATTCTTTTTGGTTCATTTTGTTGTACATCATACTTTATTTTTGGTATTAATTAGCACTTTATAAAATGCAAGTCATGTGTATGTAGTTGTTGCAGAAGAGAACAATGAAGAAGGAACATATTACTATTTGTGTCATTGTGTTGAGAAAAAAAAAATTGACAACCACAATCATTGACGGAGAGGGTATTCAGTGCCCAATAGGGTCTATTTTCATGAAAGGAACATGGCTTAGGATATACCCTATCAAGAATTCTGGTGTTTGGTTGTTCGAGGACTTTGAAACACACAGACATATTCTTCATTTCTCTAACCTTGTTGTTGCAACAAATAGTCATTTGATGAAGTATCGTGGTAGACCTCATAACAAGATTTTATGGAAATTTTGTGAATCTAACCACGAGTCAATACTTGACACAATACGTGTTAGAGATGATCTTGAAGGCTCACTTGATTGATTATACGGTTTAGAGTAGAATGATTTTGAGAATTTTGTATAAATCATAATGTTAGGCAACAATGCAATGCTATCAGGGATGGGCGCAATGTCCACATGTTCACGGACAAATTTGAAGTGCAAGGGTGGGATTGAATAGTCCCCAAGGACAAGGAACTAGCATAGGGCCCAAATTAGATAGTCCTAGAGACATGTGAAAGAGTGCAAATCGAGGGATGCAAGGACTAGGGACAAGTATGAGCGAACCGCCCTATTGGATAAGGACAAAGTGTTGAGTGTAGGTGAGGGTCAATCAAGGACAAAAAATGCATTCCATCCTTGAAATTCCTAATAACAGATTAATATCAATCTGGCAAATGTGTTCAATAAGGCATGTAGCTGAGCCTTGAAAGTGACTTAAAACCATTTAAACACCCTTATGGAGAAAGAATATGCAGAAGTCAATCATTAAAATTTGGTTTTTAACCACTTTGCAAAATGGTCAAAACAAAATCTAGCTACATGCCTTATTGAACACGTTTGCCAGATTGATATTAATCTGTTATTAGTTCTCATAAGTAGTGAGTGTAGCGATAGGAGGACTATAGGATATAAGGTTATGTGGAATAGGTATTGGTGTAGGTAGGTGTAGTTAAATTAGTTCTATGATTTAATATAGTTTGAGAATCCCTCTTGATATTTCCCTCTCTCGACCTTCTGTAATGAATCTTCAAGTGGTTTCAAAAAGTTCAAGACCTTTGAGAGCTGGAACCAGTGGAGATTTTTCCTTTTGCATTGGATGACACACCTCAGTTAACCAATATAAGTAACACAAGGAATACAATATAACTTAGTTTCTAGTAGGTATCTGTAATGAATCTTCAAGTGGTTTCAAAAAGTTCAAGACCTTTGAGAGCTAGAACCAATGGAGATTTTTCCTTTTGCATTGGATGACACACCTCAGTTAACCAATATAAGTGACATCCATCCTTAGATCACTATCTCTGGAGCGGTGGCCTGGGCCCTCTGCAACCTAGATCAATGTCAGAACCATATATAGGATACAGAGGTGCTGCTTCTGGATTGTGATAAACTATTGAATTCTCGATTGATGATTTGTATAGTTCTCAGGTGGGGGGGGGGCCTACTATTCTAAAGGGCTGGGAATTCTAGCTATAGAAAGGGCCCTATGGGAGGGTGGTTTGGATAAGGTGGATAGGGCGAGCTTACGCCCCTACTACAGATAAGCCATATCAAAGTGATGGAGGAGGCGAGTGGCTCATCAATAGAGAATTCAATAGTTTATCACAATCTAGAAGCATCACCTCCTTATCCTATATATGGTTCCGACATTGATCTAGGTTGCAGAGGGCCGAGGAGAAGCTCCTTGCAGGATTGTTTGGACAATCATTGGAGCTTACTACCATTCATTGTGATAACCATCGTCGATGAATTGTTCTATATTCATTTTTTGTATATATAAATGCCCATGAGCTGATTTTTACATGGTTAGGGGCATAATTTTGTATATTTAAATGGCAATGAGATGATTTGTACATATGTACATGCCAAATTTTGTATATTAAAATGGCGATGAGTTGAATCGCACATATTGTAATGCCAAATTTTGTATAAAAGCCCATGAGATGATTTGTAAGACATTTTTTTGTATAATCAAATAGCCAAGAGCTAATTTGACCATATTTAGAGGCAAATTTTTGAATAATATGTGACTATTTTTTGTGTCAATGTTTTGTGACTATGTTTTGAGTATATGTGATGTGATAAGGTCAATCATGAGCATTCTTGATTCTTGTATAATCATGGGGAATTATTTGAGTCATTATCGGGTCATAGGGATCATAGATTGAGACTAGATACAATTTGAGCAAAAATTGTCATTATTGTCAAAACAATTGTAAAAAAAGTTGTCAAGCAACTTGTACATTGCATTGGTAGGGTATGACTCGACGTTCCGATGCTTTGGGATGCATGACAGGGGCATGCCAAGCGTAAACCTACCCACTCGGATGCACTCATCATGTCGGTTTGTTAACACAACGAATCGAATCAATTCTAGCCAATCCTACAACTTTGCATTGCATGCAATTGACGGTTTTTGCAGCAGGCAAAAAAATGCTACCAATTGAAAATGGCTCCAAGTTGTCAAAAACCGAGATAGGCCATTGTAGAGGAGCCTCACGTGACCCCACAAGTTCAAACAGATCGATCATATGTGTCTTGGATTGGAAGAAACAGTCCATCAAAGTTTGACATTTTTTTGGACTCAGGGCACTTGAGAGATCGCACCGGTAGGGTATGACTCTCAACGTTTTGGCGCTTAGATGCATGACAAGGGCATACCTAGCATAAAAATGCCCACCCAGACGCGCTCGTGACGTCGGTTTGTGCACACGACAAACCAAATCAATTCTAGTCAATCTTGCAACTTTGCATTGCATGCAACTGACAGTTTTTGCAGCAAACGAAAAAATGCTACCAATTGAAAATGGCTCCAAGTCGTCAAAAATTGAGATAGGCCATTATAGAGGAGCCTCATGCAACCCCATGGGTTCAAACGGATCGATCATATGTGTTCTGGATTGGAAGAAACAGTCCGTCAAAGGCTGACAATTTTTTGGACTCAGGGCACTTGAGAGATTGCACTGGCAGGGTATGACTCTCGACGTTCCGATGCTTTGGGATGCATGACAGGGGAATGCCTAGCGTAAACCTTCCCACCTGGACGTGCTTGTGACATCGATTTGTGCACACAACGAACCGAATCAATTCTAGCCAATCCTGCAACTTTGCATTGCATGCAACTGACGGTTTTTGCAGCAGGTGAAAAAATGCTACCAATTGAAATTGGCTCCAATTCGTTAAAAACCGAGATAGGCCATTGTAGAGGAGCCTCACATGAACCCACAGGCTCAAACAAATCAATCATATGTGTCCTGGATTGGAAGAAACAGTCTGTCAAAGTTTGATAATTTTTTGGACTCATGGCACTTGAGAGATCGCATCGGTAGGGTATGACTCTCGACGTTCTGATGCTTTGGGATGCATGACAGGGGCATGCCTAGCATAAACCTTCCCACCCAGACGTGCTCATGATGTCGGTTTGTGCACATGACGAATCGAATCAATTCTAGCCAATCCTGCAACTTTGCATTGCATGCAACTGACAGTTTTTGCAGCAGGCGAAAAAATGTTACCAATTGAAAATGGCTCCAAGTCGTCAAAAATCAAGATAGGCTATTGTAGAGGAGCCTCAAGAGACCCCACATGTTAAAATATATCAATCATATGTGTCCTGGATTGGAAGAAACAGTCCGTCAAGGTTTGACAATTTTTTGGACTTAGGGCACTTGAGAGATCGCATCGGTAGGGTGTGACTCTCGACGTTTCGACGCTTTGGGATGCACGGCAAGAGCATGTCTAGCGTAAAACTTCCCACCCTGATGCACACGTCACGTCATTTTGTGCACACGACGACCAAAATTTGACCATTGCGAGCGTGAGGGTGCTCTTGCACCAAACACATATTGTTGTTTATATTCCTATTGTCGATTTTTGTTGTTTATATTCATATTGTTGATTACATATGCAAATATTCATTTAAATTTATAAAAGGGCAGCCACCAAATACAATGAATACACAATAATGAACTAAATACGACGAGTTTTGTAGGGTTAATTCAACATTTTAGAAATTTTATCAAATCATATTCCACGATTGCAATATTTTATATCATATATTTTTGTTGTTTATATTCATATTGTTGATTACATAGGCAAATGATCAATTAAATTTATAAAAGGACAACCACAAAATACAACGAATACAAAATAATGAACTCAGTACACATTTATTGGATCAAATATCAACATTTATATATATCAAAAAAAGGCATGTCTGCCAAGTCAATACAAGTATTACAAAAATGTGGCATATGCCATGTCCAAATCGATATACAATAAAAATGTAGAATATATCTGCATGTATTGGTCATTATATGACCAAAACTAACACTATATGATCCTAAACTTGTGGTGGATCATCAAAATCAAGCCTCTTTGATGCAGTACGCGACTCTATAGATGGTTGCAAAACAATAATTCAAAAGCCAAGTTACAATTCTTTTGTAGAAAATAGTTCACAATTAACAACATAACTATGCATTTAACTATAATTCCTTTGCAATTGAAATGTAGATTACCTCATCGGCTTATCTAGGAGCTAATGTCTTCGCTCTCCTCTCCTTGTCACTCTTATGAGTTTTCTTGAAGACATACTTAAAAGGATCCACGTTATGGTTGTACTACGAAGAGGTCTATTGTAGATTAAATGTACAATTAATACAATGTACTAACATAAATATATCAAAAACACGTAAAAGCTATAATATAGAGAACAATGACGTACCCATGCCTGAGATGCTTCTCCAATGGACTGAGGATGACTCACCATTGATGGAAAAACTATCGCTATTACCTATACAAAAAATGATCAAAGATTAAATATATTAATATAATGATAAGTATTGTACGTTAAAAACAATTAATGTAATATATCAAACAAAAGTGTACCGGATCCTGAGATGCTTCTCCAGTGCACGAAGAAGGGTTCGCCATTAATGAAACAACTATGGATATTTCATGTATGAAAAAATTATAAGATTATAATATATCACAAATTCACATGTACTGTGCATATAATCATGAAATCAAGAAAATAAAGTAGAAATACATACCTCCGCTCTCTCTTGATCCACAAGCGAATCAGGTGCATTCAACAAATCCACATAGCTCAATGGCCACTGTACATGTAAAATAGACAAAAAACACTAATCAATCTACAAACCCCAACTAATACTTGATTTCAACAATTTCAAACAATTGTACAACTAAAAATGTGTTCAATTACCTTCTTCACATATTTTGGCATCTTCGAGGAATTCTTTTTCTTAGGACGAGCCCTAAATGTAGAGGGGGTACCCTAAAAAAACAAAATTAACATGAGATATTAGTACATATACTATATACATAATTTTAAAAATCTAAAATGAAATGACTTGCATATTCCATCAAAACAATACATAAAAAGGGTTGTACAAAATATGATACTGTATAGCCTTGTAGGCCAAAATCGATCGCTGAGAGCATGATGTCATCAATCTGGAACATTTGGTCCCCTATCAACACCTACAAACCAAAAATTGGACCAAGCATTAAAGATAGTTAGTATATCTTATATTTTTTTTGAATTCAAAGTGTACTATTCTATTTTAACATGTTACAAAATTTATACCTCAAGCATCAAAGTTGCAGCTGTAGTAACTGGGGGAGGAGTATGGGATATCGTTGCTGCATCTTAAAATGCATATTATTTGTCTCAATTTAAGTCGATGTATAAATGAAAATTCATTTATGTAATTACAAATTTAAAGTGACTGATAAATAAAATGCTATGAATTGAAATCAACACACTTGTGTCTGCCGTTGATGGGCAAACACCATGTCCATCAACTCATCTGTCAGTGCAAAATCCTCAGTCGTGCGGGCCTGACATCTACTCCCACAAATCATGCATGGATGAGATGTGGATCCATCTGCACTGACCGCATCATCTATCCTCGAGCAACTGACACACATATGCTGAATTGGCTCTTTGTCGCCACCCGAAGCAACTAATGGCTCATCATCCAATACAATAGGGTGTGCTAACGACGTCCCATGTTGGATGATGGCACTAGTCAATGTTGTGGCCATCTGAAGAGTCTATAGCTCCATCGACTCTTTCAGCTCTACTAGGACAGCCTGATGCACCTTGGGTTTGGGTGCTAGGGGACGACGACTCTCTACGGGTAATCACCTACGAGCTCCAGGTCTATCTTGGGCAGAGTCGCCACCTCTACGATGGAACTCTGTCATGTCAAAATAGTTTGGCCGCACATTGAGCACAAACTCACAGTATACTTTTCTCAAAAAATACAATGGCACCTCATAATTAGTACAAGGCGGATCATCAAAGACCATCCACCACCTCTACCAAAAAAGATTCTTCATCCGCACATTGGTACACCAATGTATGGGAAACCTCTTTGCATTAAGAGGTAACGACTGACTAGTTTTATGATCAACAAAAAGGGCACATATTTGTTGTTTACTAATATTTTTGTTTTTGACTCCCTCGTATGATAACCCATCAGCATAGATTTGACGACACCTATCCCTAAAGTTTCCCCATTTGGTAATTTGTGTGGAAACAGCTATGGCACCACTAGCTAATGTTTCTAGGCTAGTGGCGAGGGATTTATGATGCTCAAGTTCAGATGTTTTCAATTTATCAACCAGTCTATTGATTTTAGACGTATTTTGCCCTAACTGATTAATTAATTGCTCCTATGTTTTAGATGTGCGGTCAAAAGGAGGAATTGGGGGTGTATCTTGTGGGTTTTCAGGAGGTGCATTTTGTTGCGGATTAGAAGAATCTAGGTTTTGAAACAAAAAATGAAAAAACCTGATCAAAATTAATGAAATTAAATTCAAAACGTAAAACAAATTGAACAAATGAGAAAGAAAGACAAAAATTAACAAAAATTAACCTTGATCCATAGTGTCTGGAGGAGAAATATGGCACCCCATTCACAGTTTGGAGGAGAAACATAGCACCCCGTTCACGGTTTAACAAAGAAAATGAAGAAAAAAAAGAAAAAAAAATGCGGCTATCACGGGAAAATAAGACCTAGTTTTTTTTCAAAACTTTTTTTGATAGGTATTGTGTATGCGGTCTTTTAGGGATAAGTAGCGCATACGCACTCATTTTCTTAAAGGTAGCGTGTACGCACTTTTTTTCCTAAAAGCAGCTCGTACGCGCTACCTTCTCTTGTTAAATTCTGTGAGAAGCAAGAATCGAGCCAGAATCTGATGTCGGTCATAGATCACATGCAACTCCAAGCAACGGATGATCGAAGATCAAAATAGCTGAATGAAGATAAATCTGATATGAGAGAAAAATAGAGATAAAGAAGAGAATTTAGAGAAGACTCTCACCGAGCTATCACTTAACTAGCGAAGGTGAGAGTATATTGCTTATTATATAGAAAAATAATAGCATATACAACCAAGAGGTGCATTAACTCCCACCTCCATAAAAAGTGGGAGGTTTTACCTACTACCCCATAAAAGGTGGGAGGTTTTTACGTACTTGGTAAATGTCAAAACATGTGGCATAACCTCCTTACATGAAAACAAAAAAGGAGTTATAAGAGGTGGCACATAAGGCCAAAAGAGGGTGAGAAACCCAACTACCCCATAACCCACTTAGGAAATGACAAAATAGTGGTTATGAGAGGTGGCACAACAAGCCAAAAGAGGGTGTGTAACTCAACTACCCATGTGAGGTGGAGAGTTACACATGTAGCTAATGTATTCCGCCACGTGTCCTCATATTAACCACACCTAATAACCTAAGCAAGCTTAATAATATATGTGTAGGAAAAATAAATACCCCCTAACATAAGGAAAATAAAAAAACCTACACTAACATGAAAGAATTAACAAAAATTAACAAAAATTAACAAAAATTAACCTTGATCCATAGTGTCTGGAGGAGAAATATGGCACCCCATTCGCAGTTTGGAGGAGAAATATAGCACCCCGTTCATGGTTTAACAAAGAAAATGAAGAAAAAAAGGAAATAAAAATGCGGCTATCACGGGAAAATAAGACCTAGTTTTTTTTTCAAAACTTTTTTTGATAGGTACTGTGTATGCGGTCTTTTAGGGATAAGTAGCGCATACGCGCTCATTTTCTTAAAGGTAGCGTGTACGCACTTTTTATTCCTAAAAGCAGCTCGTACGCGCTACCTTCTCTAGGCTCGGGAAAAACAAACCTGAGCGCGTACGCGGTCATTTCAAATTTTATAACCACGTACGCGCTGCTTGTTTTTCCATGTTTTTTTTGGGTGGTGTCCACTTTTCTGACCACCATCTTTGTGCACTCACCCAAAACTAGTATTTCTTTTAACAAAAAAAATGTATGTTGTTTTAAGATTTGATTGCGTAGTGTTTATTGCATTTGCATCAATTAAATCAAAGTTAGTAGATTTCCACAATTCATGTGAATTATATATTATGTTTGTATGCTACTTTTGATTTGATTGCATGAGTGTTTTTTGATCATATATTTACGATATATTTTAAATTTATAGTACATATAGATATTATATATTTAATTATGTATATTTATACTATTAAAATGAATGTTTCTTTTTCAACTAATAATATTTAGCATTATAAAATTAAAAGTGTTATTAAAATAAGGTTCAAGTCCCACCGGTTCATAGCTCCAGATTAAAAGCATTTACCCCTTAAATAAATAAAAAAAGTATTAAAATAATAATAAATATGGTATGTAGCATCTCAGATCTAGACACGGTGTATATTTTAGCTTACCTCCTGTTATTCAGACTCATGAACTAGCATGATGATGATGATGATGTAATTCTTTGATACTTTATCTTTAATTAAAAAATAATAATAATATTTAGTCATTATAAAATTAAAATTGTTATATATTTAATTATGTATACTTATCTTTATTTTTATTTCTATTCTATGATTATTCTTTTAAGATGATAAGTACAAAAAGCGATGCCATGTCTTTTCAAAAATTTGGCTAGCATTTTCAAGTATTTTTTGGTTTTTCTTTAAATTCTTTTTAGACAAGTGGATGCTTTAATGTCCAAAAACATGCAAAAATAAAAATAAATAAAAAAACTTGAACCTATTATTTTTTTGGAGACATGTTACATTCATATTTTATTATTTTAATCAGAGAATTTTTTCATTGAACTAATTTTTTTAAAGGTGAATAAATAAATTAAAGATATATGTATATATTCATATAACTGTAACTGCAAGATTTGATCCTCATCCCTCTATATCCTTCTCTCTCTCTCTCTCTCTCTCTCTCTCTCTCTCTCTCTCTCTCTCTCTCTCTCTCTCTCTCTCTCTCTCTCTCTCCTATCCATTTATATATATTTTCCTCTCTAGCTCTAGCTCTACATTTCTTTCTTCCATCTTTCCCTCTATATCTATCTCATTATCTCTTCCTCTCTCTATATATCACTTCCTATATATATTTTTATCTTTCTATATTTCCCTCTCTCATTCTCTTCCTCTCTCCTATATATTTACCTCTCTCTCTCTCTCTCTCTCTCTCTCTCTCTCTCTCTCTCTCTCTCTCTCTCTCTCTCTCTCTCTCTCTCTCTCTCTCTCTCTCTCCATATGAATCTCAATCTACATCTCTATGTACATGTTTCTATCTTTATCTCGTTACCCCTTTGTATCTTCCACTATCTCTCTCTCCTTATTGCAAACATTATACCAGCCTACTAGTAATGGAGCTTAATAATGTTCCCAATTCAAAGGTTCCATGAAAGTGGATGTATAGTTGAATTGAAGCTATCACTTCTCAATTGAAACTTTTGTTAAATGACTTACCAATTTTCCTCATGCATAAATGTAAGAAAAAACAAAGCATTTTTTTTCATTGACCTTCCACACCTATTTGATGAAACCATTGCACACCAAAGTGCAATTGCTAATTTATTTCATTTCTTATTCCTACATTAATAAGGACATTTATCCTCTAACTTTTGCTTCCTTTTATCCTTCATTTTCTTTTTAAATTATTTTCCTCTATTGCTATTTGCTCTCTCATAATATCATAATCAACTCTATAAAGAAAAGGAAGATGCCAAAGCTCTTGGCGGCCTCTTCAAAGTGGGGGATGAGAAAGTTCCATATACTCGTACAACTTAACACGTTGCTCCTCTTATTATCTTCTGACCAGCATTCCATGGAAGATAACCCAAAACTCTAGTCAATTCAATTCAGGTGAGTTACCTGCTCAGCTGGTTCTTCTATTTGACCCGAATCTTCATCATCATTCAGATATACCTATATGGACCGAATGCTCATTGCTTAATCATCTATGGCCAATAACAAAATGCCTATTACGTCACGTGGGAGATGAGTCTGAATCAGATGGGGATTAAATTATTGAAGGGTTAAAAGAAGAAAAACCCTAAAATAATTACATGACCAGGAATGGTAGATTGCATATTGACTTGGACGAACTTAGAGCCCTAAAATTGAAGAAGACCAAGATTTTTCTAGGGAAAAGAACAAGAGTTTATGATCAGAAATGGTCGATAGCATAATTGACGTCGCCAAATTTGGAATGGCTCCAAGAAAAGGGATTAAGTTGGTGTTCTCTACGAAACTCAATTTGAATACCAATCGTGGACTGAGTCCCAATATCAATATCAATTTCGCATTTACTTCTCACCGATCTTCTTATCGACCGCTTTGTCATCACGAAAATCTATTTAAAGGTCTGTTTTGGCATTCAAATGTACTAAACTCTTTACCCGGAGAAAGAACTTTCAGGATGGGCTACAACATAAAAGGACACATTGTTCTTGAGAAGAAGAATTTTCTTGATTTTCAAGATCTCCCAGCAGGCATTGCGGATGGTCTTTCGGAGCTAGTCGGAAAAGCAGTGTCGATCCGGCTTGTGGGTTCCAATGTCGATCTAAGTAAGAGCGTGCATTGAGTTTGTTTATATTTTGGTTTCATTTCTGGATTACTGTTATTGAATTCACTGAACTTGAAATTTGCAGAAAGTGGGTCTGGAATTCTGGGTGAGCCTGCATTTCTAAATAGTTGGATCTCTACTCATGATGGGCTTCTTGCTGGGGAGAAAGCCTATGCAATTGACTTCAATTGGGATTCCCACTTTGGAAATCCAGTAGCCATTTTGGTCAAGAATTCTCACCATAGTGAGTTCTATCTCAAGTCCTTGATTCTGCAACATGAAGGAAATTCTGTTCATTTTGAATGTAATTCATGGGTGTACCCTGCCTCTAAGTATACGGCTGAGAGAGTTTTCTTCTCAAACCAGGTGGGCAGCCCCAACTTCAAGTTTTTGAGTTAGATTTCTGAGAAGAATTTCTTGTTAAAAATTCTGGTAGCTGGCTGGAATTATTAATAAATTTGTTCTTGGTATTTGCAGAGTTATCTCCCTGTTCATACTCCCCCTGTTCTTGTCAACTTGAGGAAACAAGAACTAGAAAGCCTGAGAGGAAATGGGATGGGAGAGAGGAAGGAGTCGGATAGAATTTATGACTACGATGTTTATAATGATCTTGGAGACCCAGACAAAAATGAAGAACTAAGCCGTCCTGTATTGGGTGGTTCCCAAAAGCTTCCATACCCTCGAAGGTGTAGAACTGGTCGTCAACATACTAAAGCAGGTTTGTTACCATGTTACAGTACTGACTTGGTTTGTTGAATTTTCCGTGATTGACTATGATGTTATTGGTTCTTTCGTTTTAATTCCATAGTTGACTGTAAAAATTCTCCATTTTTACAGTCAACTATGGAATTTTGAGTTACTTTCAGAGCGTGCCAAGGTTTTCTTGACATAGAATGTGTTTCTGGTTGAGAGACCCGTTTTTAGTTTTGATATGAACATAATTTCTTTCTGAATCTTGAGGTTATAAGGGAATACGGCCTGAATTTGATGGTTTCTTGACTGTTTATTGACATAGATCCGGCTACTGAAAGCAGACTGCCATTACTGAAATTTCTAGACATTTATGTTCCACGAGATGAACGTTTTGGGCAAATCAAATTGTCTGACTTCTTGGCTTATGGTCTGAAATCAATCGTTCAGTTTTTAGTGCCACAAGTGACATCTGTATTCGACTCCACCCCGAATGAGTTCGACTCCTTCGAAGACATCATGAAACTGTATACTGATGGTTTGAAGTTGCCTGACAATCATTTTCTTGAGGCTGTAAAGGATTTCATTCCACTTGAGCTTATCAAGCAGTTTTTAAAGACAGAAGGTGGAGAAGTGCACAAGTATCCTATTCCACAAGTTATTGCTGGTGGGTACTATTCTGAACATCTCACTAACAATTGTCTGAATTCATCTTCTGCGGAACTGTATTTTGACATGGGGAAGTTTGGATGCAGCTGACCAACATGCATGGAGGAAAGATGAGGAATTTGCACGTGAGATGATCTCTGGTGTGAATCCAGTGTGCATGGAACTTCTGAAAGTATGGATATGGATTCCCTGTAGTGACATTTTTAGTTTCTTTGATTTTATACTGTAGATCTTAGAACGACTTTCAAAGGACTTAATGGGCTCATTCTTATTCTGAAACCTGAACTATATAACAGATCTTTCCTCCCAAGAGCAAGCTAGACCCAAAAGAGTATGGAAACCAGCTAAGTTCTATCACTGCTACAGATATTGAGAAAAACCTTGGTGGCTTAACCGTGACCCAGGTAATTTTATATTCCAAGCGACCCATCTCATAATTCTGAGAAAAAAAACAGTATTGATTGCAGTGAAATTGTGACTTCATTTTTCTGCAGGCTCTGAAGAAAAACAAGCTCTTCATTCTGGATTATCATGATCTATTGATGCCATATTTATATAGAATAAATGGTCTGGAAACTACCAAGACATATGCCACTCGCACAATTCTGTTCCTCAAGGAAGATGGTACATTGAAACCAGTTGCAATAGAGCTTAGCCTACCTCGAAGCGTTAGCAAAGTATTCACACCTGCACAGGAAGGAGCAGAAGGAGCTCTGTGGCAACTCGCCAAAGCTTATGTGGCCGTCAATGATTCTGGCGTTCATGAGTTGATTTCTCACTGGTATGATTCCCTCCTTGTTATTTTGAATGATCTCAAAGTTTATGTTTGAATATGTTTTGGGCATACAAATTAACCCATAAAACCTGTCACTTAAAAGGATGAGAACACACGCAGCCACAGAGCCTTATATAATTGCAGCAAACAGGCAGCTTAGCGCGATGCATCCAGTTTACAGGTTACTGAGCCCCCATTTCCTAGACACGATGAACATCAATGCTCTGGCTCGTCAAATCCTCATAAACGCTGGAGGAATACTTGAACAATCAGTCTTTTCTGGCAAGTATTCCATGGAATTGTCTGCTGTAGTTTACAAAGATTGGAGATTTGACCAGGAAGGGCTACCTGCAGATCTCCTTAAAAGGTAGGCAACCAGATTAGATTTTGCTGAATTGTAATGTGGTTCACAACAAGATTAACAAAAAGATCTAATTTTGCTGAGTTTGAGTTACCCACTTAACAAAATGACATGGAACAGGGGAATGGCAGTCAAGGACGATTCAATGCCCCATGGGCTGAAGCTCACGATTGAGGATTATCCCTTCGCAGTGGATGGATTAGAGATCTGGTCTGCAATAGAAACTTGGGTTGGCGACTATCTGTCAATCTATTACAACGATGAATTGGTGAAGACTGATACAGAACTTCAGGCATGGTGGCATGAGATCCGATATGTTGGACATGGAGACAAAAAGGATGAATCTTGGTGGTATAAGATGGAAACAGTTGCAGAGCTTCAGAAAACATTAACAACAATCATCTGGTTGGCCTCTGCCCTTCACGCTGCTACCAATTTCGGGCAGTTTGCCTACTCTGGGTACATGCCCAACAGGCCTGCTGTGAGCAGAAGGCTAATTCCCCAGGAAGGATCTCAAGATTTCACAGAGCTTGTGAACAGCCCAGACACAGCCTTTCTGAAAACAGTTTCAAGTCGATATCAGGCCACCACGGGCATGTCTGTAATTGAGATCCTGTCAAGGCATTCCACAGATGAGGTTTATCTTGGGCAGAGATCTTCTCAAGGCTGGACAAATGATGAGCGTGTTTTGAAGGCATTTCAGAAATTTGGCTCCACACTGGTACATATAGAGAAGAAAATAAGTGAAAGGAATGAGGACACAATGTTGAAGAACAGAAGAGGTCCAGCTCAAGTAGCATATACTCTGCTGTATCCCAGCACCTCTGATTTTAGCCATGGCGGAGGGATGACAGGAAGGGGAATTCCAAACAGTGTCTCTATTTGAAGTTTGAACAGTAGTACGATACGATAAGAGAACAGAGTACAGGCAAAACTTCATAGTAATATTCCTGCTTGCATGCAGATTGCATATGTTCAGTCTTTTCAATTGACGTAGAGAATGATCAGTGTAGGACCAAATTTATTTATTCCACCTAAATACCTGCAAATCTGGTTGCACAGCTGCCTAGCTTTGTGTATAGCAAGGGGAAGTAGGCTAGGAATGACACACTCATAGATACAATCTTTATTTTTTCATTAATATTATGATTTGATTTGTCATAAGAACTACTTTTTCATAATAGTGAATGTGTGTTATATTATAATTTAAAGAATGATTATTATTTATAAATATATTTATTTAAATACTAGTTTGTGTGTTATATTATAATTTAAAGAATGATTATTATTTATAAATATATTTATTTAAATACTAGTTGATTGTTTTAGTTGGGTTCTAAATATATTATTGATATTAAAAAAAGCTGGTCATCAAAATCAAGTTTCATATAAAATATAAGTTATAATTGATTATAAATTTATATTAAAGTAATATGTTATTCGAATAAATTAGTGATCAAAATCAAGTTTCACATGGAATTTAAGTCAATACAATTGATTATATATTTATATTAAAGTATTATATTATTAGAATAATATATTGTCTTTATAATTACATTGAATAGTTCAAAGGTTATATATTATATCCATCTCTTTTGCCTAGAACACATAAAATAAATGTTAGTTTATTAGAATAGAATACTATGTCTTTATTAGTATTGAATAGGTTGAGTTTGTACATCTTATTCAACCCATTTGCCTAAAACATATAAAATATGCTTGTCAACATCATATTAAGTCTTTCAAATTTAATATATACTTAATAATTTGAAAAAGAGATTAGTGTACAACTTTTATTTTTGAGTCATATCTAAATTAGAATTATATATATATATATTCTCAACTTGTCATATTTAAATATCTTTTTAACAAAAGATTCTATCTACTTCAAATTTTTATATACATTTATTGCTCTTTTTTTTGAAACTTCAAATTTTAATATTACAAGTATCTTCAAGATGAAAACGAGATGTAAAGCCCACTAATTAATGTATGAATTGCATTTAATCTGATTTTTGAATAATAAATTTATATACTAACATTCATATATAAATTGGAATCACTATGGATTCTTCCCATAGTGTGTTGGCTAAGTGGTGGTGTTATTGTTGTGACCACCAATGGTCAAACCCCTATAGGTCCATTGTGATCGCAAGGCTTGTGCCTTCACCAATTCATTGCTTCGAGTCAAAAGTGTTTCACGTGGAGCTAGAGGGCATGTCGTGTCAACCTCACCAGTCACATTAAAAAGTCTACCAGACACTTTCTTTTTAAAATAATACTCTCTTAAATGACACCAATCATTTTCAATTAATAGAATTTATGTCAATAAATCAAAGAAATTAGAAATTTAAGAGGGAAAAAACTTATAAATTGAGACAAAAATTCAATAAAATATTTCAATTGAATTTTATAAATGTGTAGAGTTCTTTCAATATGATGATTATTATATCTCAAATGCATATTAAGTTGTTTTGCTACACAATGTTTCAAATTTGAATTTCTTTGTAATAATGCCTATCTTATTTCCATTTAATGGAGATATGACATTTTAAATTTGTAATCATTGAATGTCATCAAGAGCTTTCCTCTTTATTGAATTTAAATGGAACTATAAATTTCAATATTAAATTCAACAAATATATGATTCAATTTTAAAAATCAATAAATATATGTAAAATTATCATTTGTTATTATTTAATTAATTGTTTCAATTGCACTTTACTTATAAGAATGAGTTATTAAAATTAAGTTTAACATAGAATAGATATCAATATGATTGCTTACACACACATGAATATTATTGTCTTTATCATCATATTGAAAAGTTCAAGGTTATACATGCTATCCAAACTCTTTTTTCTAAAACACATAAAATAGGTCTTTAAAATTAAATATATACTTGATAATTTGATAATTATATTAATATAATTTTTAATTTTAAGTCAAATCTAAATTAGAGTTATAATGAATTCTATATGCCCTCAATTTTTTATTTCAAAATATTTTTTTAGCAAGAGATCCCTTCTATTTCAAATTATGTATAATTACTCTACTTTTTGAGACTTCAAATAATAATTATACACATATTTAAGAGACAAAAAAAAAATGTATGGTCAACTAATTGGCATATAAATCACATTTAATCAAGCTTTTATATGATAAATCTATATATTAACAATCAAATTTTAAATTGGAGCCTCTCTTAATTCATACCAACATTCTTCGAATAGTTAGAAATTTGTGAAGAAAAACTTATAAACTAAAACAAAAATTCAATAAACTATTTCAATTTATTGTTATAAATATGTTTAAAAAAAAATCACCATAGAGATTATTTTATCTCAATAGCAATTTTAAGTTGTTTTACTTCATAAGTTATCAAATTTAATTTCCATTGTAATAATTTCTATCATGTTTCTATTTTATTAAATTGTAAAAATTTTAAACTTGTAGTCACTTAACATCATCTAAAGGTTTCCTCTTTATTGAATTTGAATGGAGTTATAAATTTTAACAAATATATGATTACTTATAAACAACAAACAAAACATTTTTTCATGTCAAATTGAAATGAAGATGTTGTAGACTAAGAAAATTAAATATCGCATATATTATAATTATATATTATCTTTAGTGAACTTCTAACAATTCTTTGTATTCATTAGAACATAAATTATTCTTATAATGATCTTTATTATGTTGATTCATATATTTTAGTATGTGATTTTTTTAAGTATAAGTTTACACATTTAGATATGAGTAATTATTCATTGGAATGTCTATTTCATGCAATATCCATTTTGAAGTACAAATAAGCTTTTTATATATTGTCATTACAAAATGTAATTATATTTTTGAGTATTTTAAGATATAAAAATTAATTTGTGAATACAAAAAAATTATTTCAGATATGTGATTTGTTGTCATTGATGTCAAACAATGTGGTATGGACATTTGTAGTATGGATAGGTATGGTACAGTGTTGAGAAGCTGGTGAAGTATGAGGTGATTTGGTTTGGAACTAGATTGATATAATTAGTTCTAGATGTTTGAGTAGTTGCATTAGAATGATATCAACATGTTATGGATTGGTCTTGGTTTTGTCTGTTTTGGTCCGAACTCTTTCTCTTGTGCAAAATTATAATTGGTGCAAGCAACAGGTCATATTATTGGAATTGGATCATATGATGTATATTTGGTTCAGTGATCCTGCAAAGAGTGTTCTTTTGATTTGGTGTTGCACATTGAATGATTTTTTTATCCGAATTATCTTTTGTGTCTCATGTTTTTGGTCTGGTTATATATGTTAGTCAGAAAAGTATGTACATGTTACAATCATTCTTCTTGGCCGACTTGGTGAGAATGGCTTTGTTCCAGTTTGATATATATATGATGATTTGTTGAAGAGAAGTGGGGTATAAGAGAGCTAAATTCTACAAGCGAGTTGTGTATGTGAGATATTGATATAGAAAGATGCCAGTGAGTTTGATGTGCGAATGGTGAAGTAGCGAAAATCAATAAGGGTGTGGTGCAAGGAAGTCTGTCAATTGTTTTTGCAGTGTAGTAGTTACAATCGATTTAGATGCAACGATCCAAAAGATCTAATGGTTTCAATATTTCAGTAAGAGAAGATCATTTTTGTGCTTTATCTGTGACTGTAATCAACATTGTGAGATGCCTCTATTTATACAATTTCTTTTATGATATTGTAATTATGTATCTTGCCCTAAGTGCAATTAGCTTTAGGTATGCAAGTCCCTTTTTGTATCTTGCTTCATGAGCAGTTAGCCTTGGATAGCAAGTCTGAAGCAGTTAGCTCTACCTTTTGTAATTATTTCATATATAGTGGATTGTCTTGTGGGTTAACTCCTATCTTGGTTTTTCCTAGTTCGGGTTTTCCACATATAAAATATTGGTGTTCCTGTGTAAGTGCTTATGTTGCTAATGTTTCACTCTTCATAATATGGTTTAATGGATTTAAGTTGTTAAATATGTTATTGAGTTTCAAAATTTAATTTATGTTGATTCACACCCCCTCTCAACATCCAGTGTGTGTTCAACAATTGGTATTAGAGCGAGGTTCCTCTTGAGTAAGATTAACTACTTGAGGTAGATCCAGAGTCTTGAACACAATATTTGAAGAAGAGTTGAATGATATGGATGCTTTAGATCAAGGTGATTGGAATGATGTTGAAGGGGTCATTGATATGGGAGGAGAATTGAGGTTTGCATTGATTGATCTAGATGATTGCAGAGACAAGTATAAGATGGCTATTGAGGATATTAATTTCTTAAGAGGTTTAGTGGATAGAGGAAAGAAAGGTATTAATGAATATGAGACAAAGCTTGATGAAAATTTAAGGAATTCTTGAAGCTTGAAGAAGAAGTGACAAATCTAAAAAGGGAGCTCAAAGATGCAAAATATCAAATTAGTAATAGCTTAAGTCTGAAAGGTGGAAAAGAGATTCAGGAATCTATCTTGTAGTTTCAGAATTGTGGAAAGTTTGGTGAATGTTCAAAGGATAGTGAAGAAAAGGACAATGGATTGAAGAATACTACTGAAGATAAGAATGCTTTCGTGCCTAATCAAAATTTTCAGAAGTTTGTAATGGACCAGGGACCTCCTCTTGTTCCTCTTGGGTATTTATTTTTCAAAGGAAGTTGTTTCTCATGCAATCAAGTAGGGCACAAAGAAAGTGGATGCAAATATCAGATAAGGAATTACTCTTTCAATGGAAATTGTCATTATTGTAACAAGTTCGGACATAAGGCTAGTGAATGTAGGAGCATAATGATTATGAACAAGAATGTTAAATCTTTCAATGGATATTGTTATGCTTGCAATAGACATGGACACAAATTTGTTGAATGTAGGAATAAGAATTTCAGGAGAAATGTGACTGGAAATATGATGCAGAATGGTCTGGTATGTTATAATTGTAATGTTGTTGGGCATATTGCAAAATTTTGTAAAAGCAGTAAAGGAAGGAATGTTTGTTTGGAGAATTTGGTGGATTCTAAAGGATAAGGAAAGGCAATATGGGTAAAGAAATCCGGAGAGAAGATCGAAGGAAGTATTGAAGGTGGTTCGACATTGGATGTAGCTCCCTCTTCTGATAATTGACTCAGACATTAGGGTTTGAGGGGGAGATTCAATGAAAGTTTGAGACTTCTCTTAGCATGGCATATATGTGTGATGATTTTTCAAAGGTTTTGAGCGTATTTTTTGGTCCAGATGTATTTTTTAGAGGTTTGACAAACAGTGTATCAACTTTTTGAAGACCAAATTCATGAGTATTTATTTTGACGATTATGATCATTTGTGCACTTATGATTTGATAAGCAAAGGAGAGCGAAGGAGCGAATTCAAATGAAATTTTGAGAAAAGTGTTTGTAGAACAAAAATTCGGCATATGGTGAAAATTGTAAGTATCAATAATGAACCTAGACTTGTGTATGATTTGAATCCTTTTATTCCATCAGAAATAGATTTAGTTGGAGATTTTTCTATAATTGATGATTAAATTATTAAAATGGAAGATGTTTGTGTTAGACAACTCAGATAGCTAGTGGACAACTAAGAGGGGGGGTGAATCAATTGTCAACAGATTATATAACTTTAAGCATTAAAACCTTATTATCAAAATACATAAACCAAATACCGTAATAGCAGATATAATAGTTAAGCACAAATATAAACCACAGAATATTTACCAACCATCCACAAAAGATAACACCAAGATTTGTATGTGGAAAACCCAGTAAAGGGAAAAACCACGATGGGAAGCCTACCCACAGTCAAATAATACTTCTGCAATAAGTATGTGATTACAAAAAGAGGGGCCTGTACATGAAGGAAGGCCAATAGCCTAGAGTGCACTCAACACAAAAGGAACATCACTGACTACAAAATAAATCCCGACTACAATCCAGAAAGAAGAGTGAACTGCAAGAATAGAATCTCCTATGCCTTAATACAATTCTGGTTAAGCTTAGTACCAGAGGTCTTAAACCTCTTTCACCAACCCAATTCGATCACCTATGATCAACCAAAACCTTTGCATATGATTACAACCTTACTCGCACACTGATAATCCTATATCCCAAAAACCCACGATCTACAAAGAGATCTTACATCATATTTATACCAACCCGGGACCTAAACAATTAGGTCGACCACCTAAAAGATAATACAATAAGTTCATAACATAAACTCACAATCCAATGATCAACCAAGTTGGCCTAAGATTGAAACAACATAATCCAATCAATATATCCAACCGGAAACACATCGGGATCATCCACCAAAATGTTACACAAACTGGTCCATAACCTAGCAGAATAAGATAGCATTAGGTTTGGTCCTAAATGCAACATCACCGATCAACAGGATCACAAAAAAGATAACCAATAGCATCCCAAAAGCCATCTAGAAGCTACACCAACACCACTTATCAAGTGCATCAAAAGATCTTCAACAAAGCTCTGTCGGTAAAACCCTTACTGGTGACCAAAAGGCTTACTAGAACAAATGATAGCTTTAGAGTCAACAAATACAAAACCAGCTGATTGTGATACACATCTGAATGGCATGAATGACAGATCCAAACCAATTCCACAAACCAAACCATACCAGAGCATACTAGATCAATATCATTATCCAACCGCTCTACCAAAAACTGGTAAACAACCAAAACAGCTAGTGTTGCCATTAATGAAAAACCATCAATGCAACACATAGTCAATTCCTCCAATTGCCAACAATCTCCCCCTTTGGCATTGATGGAAACACTAGATGTGAAAAACATCCAAGTGCCAAGAAATGCCAAACAAGTCTCCCCCAAAGGAAGACAACCAACAATCTCCCATAAAGTGATATTACAATGAAGTTAACAAACTCCCCATGTGAATGATATCCCTGTTAAGCTCTGATCTCTCCCCTTTGATAGATATTTTGTTAAGCTCTATTTTTCACATATCTCTCTCCCCCTTCGACATCAATGCCAAAAATCTGACATAAACATAAAAAAAATCATAAATCCACTAAACCATACAACTGACTACTCCCGCTGAGTAGTAGCACCAGCACATCAATCTGGAATGAATAGTAGCTTTGTAAACGCATATTGGACTGATGCCAATCAACATCACTCAGGTCTCTACCGGAGGGGCAGAAACCCCCAATTTGTCTCTGAAATACTCAAATGATTCCTTAAGCAAAGGTTTACGGAAGATATCTGCAATCTTCTCTTTAATGTTCACATAAACCAGTCTGACTTCATTTTCTTCCAACTTCTCCTTCAAAAAGTTTTACTTGATAGATATGTACTTTGTCTTAGAATGAAATACTGGATTTTTTGATATGTCAATAGCAGCAAAGTTATCACAGTGAATAACTACCAGTTCATTACAATCCACCCTTATATCCTTCAACATTTGCTTCATCCATAGAACTTATGTACAGTTAGTAGCAGTAGAAACATACTCAGCTTCAACAGTAAATAGAGAGGTGCATGGTTGCTTCTTGTTGATCCATGAAACAAGTTTCTTTCTAAGAAAGAAAGCTCCACCCGATGTGCTCTTTCGGTCATCAACATCTCTAGCCCAATTTGCATCTGTATATGCACATAGTGTAAAACCATCATCTTTAGGATACCACAAACCATATTTAGTTGTTCCTTGCAAACACCTGAAAATTCTTTTTACCGAACTCTCATGATTCTCTCTAGAATCACTATGATATCTTGATACAATACAAATTGCATTCATTATATCCGGTCTAGTCTAAGTCAGATATAACAAACCTCCAATCATAGACTTTTACCTTGTAGGATTTACCGATTTTGATGCATCTATCTTAGTCAATTTCTCACTTGTAACCATAGGAGTACCAACCGGTTTAGAATTTTCCATACCAAATTTCTTCAACAACTCCCTAGAATACTTAGTTTGACAGATGAAAATACCTTTATTAGTCTGAGTAATCTGCAAACCTAAGAAAAATTTCATCTCCCCAATCATAGACATCTCAAATTCATTCTTCATATTATCAGAGAATTCCATACATAACTTATCCTCACCACCAAAAATGATATCATCAACAAAGACTTCAACAATCAATATGTCATCATCAGTGATCTTATAATATAAATTACTGTGAGCATTACCTTTAGTGAAACTTGTAATGGTGACAAAGGGTGAATGATGGAGAGATCAAGAGGAAAGCTTTTCTTCCCTTCGAGGAGAGATGAAAGTTTCACTGCGGATTTCCTTATAAACACCTTATTCACATTACATTTAAAAGAGGGGGGAATTCACTAGATCCAATCTCTTAGGGAAGAGATTGAATACTAAATGAATCGATAATGGGATAGACATGATAAGCTAACCTCTCTTTTAGAATGGAAAATGATTGAATTATGTTAAGTGTAAAAGTAGCAAAGAACTGATTATAACTCGAGATAGAAGCGTGATATGAAGTTGTGCACTTGGATCTGGCTATAATATGTTGAGACAAAGCTGCCCTGCGAATTTGAGGAAAAGTTGTCGGGACCGTGCTGAAAGTGTCCATGGTCCTTCGAAAAATCCGCAAAATGAAAAGGGTTTTTTTGCCTCTACAAATGGATTCCAAATCTATAAACATAGCTACGCACCTATAACCTACACAAAAAAAAGAGAGGAAAAGGGGTTGGGATTGGGGGTTTTCCTTAAGGTCAAACCCCAGTTTTGGAATTAACCAAATGATGAAAGAAAGTACTTGCAAATGTAAATGAAAGACTAAAATGTAAGTCACCTCAAGGGAGTTTGTAGATAGAATGTAGATAGACTTGCTTGTATTGAATTGAATGTTGAAAGGGATCTCCTCTTCAACAGTTGAATCCATGACTTGAATGCAACACCTAGCCTTGAAGGGAGAGTTGAGAATGCTCAATGCTAAAAAGGAATACTTGAATGCTCTTGAATGCTTGATCTCATGGCCACCTTATTGCTTATTTAAATTTTCCAACTTGTGCAAAAGGGAGGGCAAATGCAACTTATATACTTGTCAATTAGGGTTAGTTGACTGATTTTCTGTCATAGGCCGACATAGGGAAGCTTTTTCCCGCTTTATGCAAAGTCCAATGCAGAGATAGGAAAAAGGGGGCCCAAAAATAGGGCAAGGACAAGGGTGCCACGCCCCTGACCTAGGAGGACATGGGCGCCACACCCCTATTATGCCCTTGTCTTAGGACATGAAGCAAGTTTAGGTAGTGCAGAGGGCAAAACAAGTGGGGTTTTCGAGGGTTGAGCAAGTCTTGGGTCTCCGATCAGGCTTAGGGATTCAAATCACCAACGTGAAGACCCTAATGTGGTCACAAATTGCAAGGGTCGCAATTTTATGACACTAAAAAACCAAGCTTCAAAATATATTTATCCAATCTTACATACGAAGCTCTAGGGGCTTGTTTCAATCCATATAAAGCTTTCCTTAACCTGCAAACCATGTTTTTATCATCTGAAAGTCAAAATCCATTAGGCTACTCAATGTAAACTTCCTCTTCAAGATCTTCATTCAGAAATGCACACTTAACATCCATTTGATAAACCTTGTAGTTCTTATGGGCATCATAAGCAAGAAATAATCTCATAGCTTCAATCCTAGCTACTGGAGGAAAAGTCACATCATAATCAATTCCTTCCTTTTGAGAATATCTTTTGCAAACCAATCTAGCTTTATTCATTACATCTTGTCCATCATAATTCAATTTAGTCCTAAAAACCCATTTAGTCCCAATAACATTCTTATTTTTAGGTCGGGGAACTAAAGTCCATGTATTATTCTTTTCTATCTGATCTAATTCCTCTTCCATAGCTTTCATCCAATATTCATCTTTACATGCTTCAATTACTGATGCTGGTTCAATTTGAGAAATTAAACATACCTCATCAGCTGCCAACCTTCTTCTTGTCATCACTCATTTATTCCTGTCTCCAATAATTTGAACTTCTGAATGAATTAACCTAACATACTTAGGAGTCTTCTGATTTTATGTTCCTCTACTCTCATCTTCAGTTATTGTTGAGTTTTCTGATACTTCCAAAGTAATTGATTCAACATTTTGTTCCGGTGTAGGTGCTACCAATTCAGTTATGATAATTTTCACTACCTATTCTCTCTCATAAGTTATTCTTTGACTTATGTTCATCTCATCCACCTTAACATTAGTGCTCTCCACAATTCTCTGCAATCTTTTGTTATAACATTTATATGATTTGCTTTCATTATAATAACCAAGAAATATATTTTGATCACATCTAGGATCAAACTTTCCAATGAAATTATCTCTTTTGATATATCATTTACTACCAAATATTCTGAAATACATAACTGTAGGGGTATGACCAAACCATAACTCATAAGGTGTCTTACTAGTGTCTCCTTTGATGTGAACTATGTTGAATGTGTATACCTCTATGCTCACAACTTCTCTGCAGTAGATATGAGGCATATTAGCTTCCATCATCATAGTTCTAGTTGCATCCAGGATAGTTTTTGATGCAGAGGCTTATAGGATGCACACAAACTTGGGAAAAATATCCATGCCAATCAGGCATATCTCACAACAATGGCTTAACACTCTTCACTAGACTCTTCTCAATCTTAAAAACACCCTTACAAGACAAGATCTTCAATAGACACCAAACATCAAATCAGACTTTTTAACCTCTCACATGAACAACCATGATTAACCATATGACTAAGTTTAGGATTGAAACTAAAATTATGACAGCCAATCCCTCTTTTATGAGAGTCATATGACTTCATTGCCAAACCATAGTAAGATAATTAAAATCCCTTCCTTCAACCTGCCAATGTTATGAGAGGGTTCTAAAAATCTTCTAAGGTCAATACAAAGACTTTTTAATATCAGGAATTCATATCTTAATGGATTAACCAAACTATGACTGTCCAAACCATTACCTTGTCTGATTTTTGGTTATGAACTGTGATGAACAGTCATGAATAAATTTTTCCATATTGCTTCTGAAGCCAATCGCTCTAGTAAGATTGTAGATGGGTTCGATATAGAACTTTTCCCCAATTTTCAAAAAGATCCAACAGTTGAAACAAAAGATACGATTGTTTTACCAAAATGGGTTAACCCTAGGCAGGGTTTTGACAGTTTTCAAAGAAATAATTCAATATTTCACCACAAAACATGGAAGGACCTCAAATTAAATTTAAATGAAATAAAACCCATCATATTTCAACCTCCAATATATTTCATAATAGGATCAATCCATAACAATGAATAAATAATTTCAAATCAGCAAAAATGTCAGAACATAGCATTACAAAACAACATTTTATTGATCTTCATTCTTCCAAAACACACCAACCAACCTTGGATTTGACCTCCACACTCACATATATAACATCTAAATCCAAAACCAACCCAAACCGAATCTGACTAATTCTAACTACCCCTTGTACCTAACTTTGGTTGTTTTACACATGATTACTCACTTGGTTTACATAACAAACTTTTGATCTCCCTCGTGTTATGAAATTAATCAACATTTCTATTACATGGATATGGTATTTTAAGACCTTATGAACACAAAACATTAAACAAAACTCCTACTTTACCCTTGAACCCCATTACATGCTCAATTTTCCCAATTTTGCCCATTTTGACAACTTTTACAACTCATTACAAAATAACTCATTTTATGAGTTTCATGAAATTCAATGGTCTTATTAACCATGATTACATATTAAATGGTCAATATTGACCTTACAACATAAAAATATTTATAATCCTCATTGTCCTTCAATGTGGCCTTACGATGGCCATGTTTGTCTTGGGTGCTCCTACACCAGTTTTGTTCTTCCTTTCCACAACTCCATTCTGCTGAGGTGTCCGGGGTGCAGATAATTGTCTTCTTATCCCATTATTTTCACAATAACTATTAAATTCCCCGGATGTGAATTCTCCACCCTAATCTGACCTTAAGCATTTAATCTTCAATCATGTCTTTGTCTCAACTTTAGCTTTAAAGATTTTAAACTTTTCAAATTCTTCAGATTTCTCCCTTAGAAAAGTAACCCACATCAATCTAGAATAGTCATCAATGATTAGCATAAAATATCTATCACCCTAAAAACTTTTGATTCTAGCAGGACCACACAAATTAGTATGAATGAAATCAAGAACGTTATTAGATTTGTCTTGTATACTTTTAAAGTAAGTTCTGACTTGCTTTCCCATTTGACACTTACATACCGGATTGTAGGGCTTCACAATCTTAGGTATATCTCTAATTGCCTTGGTAGAACTGATCTTTACAATGCAATCAAAATCCACATGACACAACCTCTTATGCCATATCCAACTCTCATCAGTTTGTGCAATCAAACATGTCTTCTCACCGGAGTTCAAATGAAAGATGTTACCTTTAGTCTAAGTACCAGATGCAATCTCTAATCCAGATCTGTTGATAATCTTGCATTTTCCATCCTTGAACTATAACTGAAATCCGTTATCCACCAACTATCCTACACTCAAAAGATTATGCCTTAAACCTTCAAGATAATAAACATTATCAGTATCATGCTTACCATCCAATGATATAGTTCCTCTTCCCTTGATCATGCATGCTTTGTCATCTCCGATTCTAACCAGACTACCAACAAATTCTTGCAAAGAGAAACTTCTTTTTATCTCCAGTCATATGATGTGAACATCTATTGTCTATCACCCTTTCATCCTTGTCATAAAATTTAGCAGCAAGGGCTTTTTATTTAGGTACCAGATCATCTTCCTTAATAGCCAAGAATACCCATTCCTTTCCATTGTTGGATCCACAGGCTGAAGCTTGTGTCAGTTCATCATCAAAATTAGTCACACCTTCCTCATCCACATAGTAGCATGATTTGTCTTTGTTCCTCCAGTACTTAAGCTTGTTCTGATAATCATGGTTAGGCCTAAAAGATCTTCTAGCTCTTTCCTCAAATCTTGAATTCCTTTCAGGACATCTAGATGCAAAATGACCTATCTTATTACATGCAAAATATTTAAGAGGTGATTTTCCTTCATACTTACTTCTTGCTAGACCTTTAGGTACTCTTCTAGAAAATAAGGCTTCAAGTTGCTCAAACTCTTCATCTTCTTTCTTCATTTCCTCCAGTTCCTTAGCATATAAGGCTTTCCAATTAGTCTTTTCGGTAGATGATGTAGATGCATGAAAATTAGGTTCAGATTTTGCAACTCTAGAAGGACCAAATTCCTCAAGCTCAAAATCAAATAACTTCCCAACCAAGGTATCCCTATTAACAGAGGTGTTTACCATTGTTCTCAACTCATTAATTGTAGTAGCCTTCATCTTATAAGCTGATGGCAAATCTCTCACTACTTTAGAGACTATTTCATCTTCGCTCAGAGATCCACCACAACACTAAATTCCCATAACGATTTCATTAACTCTCTCCATAAAAGCAAGAATCCTTTCATCTTCTTCCATTTTCAAGTTCTCATATCTCACCTGGTAACCATCAAGTTTAGCAATTTTAACAATAGGGTCACCTTCATTTAGAGTCTCTAATTTCTCCCATATAGTCTTTGCAGTTGATTTGTCAGTTAGTCCCATAACTTGCTGCTCAAAAAGTGCACACAAAAGGGCTTCTCTAGCTCTAAAATCATTTTCAACGCCCTTATCTGCCAGAAGAGGATTGTCAAATGCTGGATTATGAGGTGTATATTCTTTCTCAGTGATCTCCCAAATCTCCTTACCAAGACATCTAAAATGAGTCTCCATCCAAATCTTCCATACTCTGTAATTTGTTCAATCGAGCCTAGGAATTTCTCTCCAGAAAACAGCTGTAGATGAACTTGAACTATTAGATGTCATTGGATCTTCCTCAAGAGGTTAAGCTTCTACAGAGAAGACCAAGCTATGATACCAAGTGTTAGATAGCTCAGATAACCGGTGGACAACCAAGAGGGGGGTGAATCAATTGTCAACAGATTATATAACTGTAAGCATTAAAACCTTATTACCGGAATACATAAACCAATTACCGAAATAGAAGATATAACAGCTAAGCACAAATATAAACCACTAAACATTTACCAAGTATCCACAAAAGATAACACCAAGATTTGTACGTGGAAAACTCGGTAAAGAGAAAAACCACGATGGGAAGCCTACCCACAGTCAAATAATACTTCTACAATAAGTATGTGATTACAAAAGGAGGGGCCTGCACATATAGGAAGGCCAAAATCCTAGAGCACACTTCTCAACACAAAAGGAGCCTCACTGACTACAAAATAAATCTCGACTACAATCCAGAAAGAAGAGTGAACTGCAAGAATAACATCTCCTATGCCTGAATATAGTTTCGGTTAAGATAAGTACCAAAGGTCTTAAACCTCTTTTACCAACCCAATTCGATCACCTATGATCGACCAAAACCTCTGCATATGATTACAACCTTATTCGCACACAGATAATCCTATATCCCAAAAACCCACGATCTACAAAGAGATCTTACATCATATTTATACCAACTCGGGACCTAAACAATTAGGTTGGCCACATAAAAGATAATACAATAAATTCACAACATAAACTCGTAATCCAATGATCAACCAAGTCGTACTAAGACCGAAACAACATAATCCAATCAATAGATCCAACTGGAAACACATCAGGATCATCCACCAACACGTTACATAAACCGATCCATAACCTAAGAGATTAAGATAGCATTAGGTCTAGTCCTAAATGCAACACCACCGATCAATAGGAACACGAACAAGATAACCAACAACATCCCAAAATCTATCTATAAGCTAAACCAACACCACTTATCAAGTGCATCAAAAAATCTTCAACAAAGCTTTGCTGGTAAAACCCTTACCGGTGACCAAAAGGCTTACTAGAACAAATGGTAGCTCTCGAGTCATCAAATCTTGAACCAATTGATCGTGATACACATCTTAATAGTATGAATGACAGATCCAAACCAATTCCACAAACTGAAGCATACCGGAGCATACCAAATCAATATCATAATCGAACCGCTCTACTGGAACCTACCGGAAACTGGTAAACAACCAAAACAATCGGTGTTGCCATCAATGACAAAAGATCAATGCAACACATAATCAATTCCTCCAATTGCCAAAAATTTGTAAGTACATTCATGTTGCTTTAGAGGATTATGATCATGAGAAGATTAGGACCTTCAGATAGAGTAATTTGGCTGACAGTTTGCAAAGATTGAAAAATGAATAAATGGTGCTCGAGGGTTCAAGGGCTTAGATACATGGATTATTTTTCGATGATCGCAACTGAAGAAATTATCAAAATTATTCTTAGTAGGATTCATAGTGAATATTTATGGCTTGATATACCATACTTGATTTCAAAATAAGTATTGCATGCAATGACATGGTTATGTGTGACTAGCAAAGTGTCGATGCTAAATTCGTTAAGAATGCTAAAGTGAATCGTTTGATCGATGTTGTGTCAAATGGAAGAGCATTGAGAATTGACACCATCCGAGATGTACATGCTAGATATGCAACAAGGGGAATATCATACAAAGTTTATTACAAGAATAGAGATGGTTCATGTGCATCTATCAAAGTTTATATAGCATAGAGTATGATTAGAGAGAATGTTGAATATGACTTGTGTGAGATTCTGCACCGATAATTGTTTGACAATCTAAAGATGACGAAGAGTGATATGTATCCATTTCGGTATAGTTCTTTGATTGTTTGTTTGGTTTTCTATTTTCTGCATTCGCTGCCTAGAATTGAGAACACTACATGGAGAAACGATATGAACATTAGGTCTCAAATCAATGTTATTTAGATGGTCTAGAAGATATTTCTAAGATGTGTTCTAAATTTCTTTGAAAAATCGACAAGTGTTTTGGTTTTGAGGAATGAAATTCCTCCCAAGGTTTTGGATTGGTATGAGAATGACATTGTGTTTTTAGTTGATAAAAATAATTGCTTTTTAGAAGTTGTGGTTCTAAGAGTATCTTGGGTAACTTTGTTACCTTATGAGGTTTTTGAAGATGAATGTGTGAAGTTAGCAAAGAAACTTTTGATGATGCCAAAAGATCCATGTGTAGAAATATTTGGTACAAGAGATGAGATTATTGGAAGGTTCAAAATGTTGGTGTCGGGGAAGAAGATGAAGAAATCAAGAAGGCTTTCTAGAAATTCCTTTGCTTCCAATTCCAGTGTTTAGAAGAAGGGAAAAAGAGTTCCAAAGAAGGAGAATATTGAGCCTATGAATTTGGAAAACAATGAGGAGGAAGAAGAGACTGAGGTAGAATATGAAATAGTTCAGAGTGTGCAAACAAAAGAGAAGGAGAAACAAGTTTATTAAGAAATGTCTAATGATGACATGAGTTGACAAAAGAAAAAGTGTTGGAGATGATTAAGATGCCTAGTGGTATAAAGTTTGCTGGTGATTCTTATCATGATCATGTGTCATATGAGCAGGATATTATTGAGAAGGATTTTGTGAAGTATTTAGTGCAGAACAATTTGGTTGTGACTGATATTGTAGATTATCTTCCAGAGGAGCTTTTTGAAGCACTTATTGAAAGAATGGCTAAAGAATATGTTAGTGAGGAACTTACTGAAAGAAATGTGTAGGAAATGATGACTAAGAAATCCAAGAAGGCACATCACATGTGCTAATTCTTAATTTATTGAGTTTCAAGAAATCGATTGGTGAAGCTGAAAATTTGTATAAATTATGTTTGAAGTGGTTGGTTGCCACACAAAAGTTTAAAGATGAGATTGATCATCTGATTGAGTCTCAACTGGTTGAAACGATTAAAGATTACAAAGTGTTTAACAAATATGTATGGCAAAGAAAGGGATAAGGCACGTGAATTGCATAATCAGTTAGCCCTATGGATAATTTAGAGAGATGAATTTATCAGGATGTTTGCAGAATTGAGAGCTGATATTGAATTGAAACTTTCTTCTTATTTGAGATTGTTGATTGATGCAAAAAAATGTTGAGAAAGGTGCTAAAATCATAAGTTCATTTGGTGAGGCTATGAATAAATGTATTGGTTGTGAAATTCAAAGTAGAATTATGGATGCTTCTACTCATGCTTGGAAGGCCTCAATGATAAAATTAAAGAAGCAATTCAAAGATATTTGGCCGAATGACTTTGAATGATTTCAATGGCTTGGTGGATGATGGCCTTTTTCTTTGATGGTAAAGGGAGAGAAAGGTTACTGAAAAATGTTTATGTTTTTTGTTTTGAGACATTGTTGTTAGGGGGAGTTGTTGTGATTTGTTTTGCAACATTATTATATGAATTATTTGGTAAACATTTTTTATTGTTTGTCATCAATGACAAAGGGGGATATTGTTGCAAATATGTGTTTTGTTGTCATTAATGTCAAACAGTGTGATTTGAATATGTTCTAGTTCGAACATCTGCAATATGGATAGGTATGGGTATAGTGTTGAGAAGCTGGTGAAGTATGAGGTGATTTGGTTTGGAACCGAAGGTTTGATATAATTAGTTTTATGTTTGAGCAGTTGCATTGGAATGGTATCAACATGTTCTGGATTGGTTCGGGTGTTGGCTATTTTGGTTCGGCCTCTTTCTCTTGTGTAGAATTGTAATTGGTACAAGCATTAGGTCATATTATTAGAATTGGATATAATGTATATTTAGTTCGATGATCCCATGATGAGTGTTCTTTTGGTTTGGTGTTGCACGTTGAGTGTTCTTTTTAGAATAGCTAGTGATTTTTTTTTTAAAATGTGGTATGGGTGGTAATTTGGTCTTCTAATTTTAGTGTTGACTAAGTGGGTGGGTAGTGGAGGTAAAAATAATGATATGGTTAGATGAAAAGATTAGTCGTGATTGAAAATTAGAGAATTCATCCTTATAAATCAATGAAATGGAAAACAATATTCAAAAAAGGAAGAGTATTATTTTAATATAACCAACAAATTGTATTAGTTTAACTATAAGGAGTTTGTTGCATGAGTTTAGAGGGATCAAGGTTACCAAATCAAGGCATTGGATGTGAGACTTTGTATGTTGCAATGTCTTCATTTCTTAGCAAAGATATAAAATTGGATGCATGTTTTATATTGCTATAGTTTTGAAGTTATACTTATCGTTGGTAGTAGTGTGAAAAGGTTAGAGTGCAAGGAAATAAGGGGATTGATAGTTTCATCATGGTTTGTAAAAAAATGTGGATAATAAATGTAAGGAGATTGTGGAGATTCATCTATATATATCTTGTTTGTTGAGTTAAAGTCATATAAAAAAAAAGATTTTGTTATCTTGAATGTGCAAGGTTACTCCTTGTAATAATAGTCATAGGCTATTGCTAGTGATCTATAAGTGTACTTGCTTCTTTAGGTTGTAGTTGTAGGATGAATTGGTCAATTTATGTTTTGTATCTTTGTGAATGCCTTGAGAGTCATGTAATAGAGAAGTAATGAATTTTTATTATGTGAAGAGTAACATTTTTGTTTTAATTTAAATGCATTGAGATATTTTGTGTTAATTTTGTCATCATATTTTGGAATTAAATGTATTTCTTCCATAGCAATTAAGGTTAACAACATCAATTTGGTAAGAGGTGCTTGGATTGGTTTCCATTTAGTGGATTCTGAATCCATGGCCACATCATCTATTCATTATGATCTCATGGGTTCATCGTTTCTATATATCTTCTTGAACATTAACTACCTATAATTTATCCATATACTAAATAGTGCATGTACAAGTAGAAGTTTCATTTATATGCCTCTCAAATTACTAGATAATTTAATCAACAATGCATTTAATATCTCTACCACTATATAGTGTGTAAATTTGCTTCCATTATTGTAATAATTAAACACTATACATTTTTTTGTTATTTTCAAACTAATAAAGAATTATACTCATCATAAATGCTTATTGTTGTGTGAATTATACATTAAGTGCACTTGTTATTATAGAAAACAAATGAACAAATTAAATGTTACTTCACTAAATAATTATGTAGGTACTCAAAGAAAGGAACTTGAACCTATTTGACTTTTATTCATTTTGGAATAAAATAAATTTTATTTATAATTTATTGAAAAACTACAATTTTTATTTTGAAAGGCATGTAATTAGTAATATAATCTTGATTACAACTACAATATCTTTTATTTTATAGATTTTAAAAGATAATTACACACATTCACATACCTATACATATGTATTAATGTCTGAATAATTTATATTAATATATTCTTTTATTTTGCATGGCAAGTGGAAGCTGAGTTCTCCTATTTTTAAGTTAAATGACTTTGAAGACCATATTTAATGAAAAAAGTCATGTTATAATACTACTGAGTTCCAATATTCTACAATAAAAAAAACAAGAACAAGAACAAGAACAAAACTCAAGACTTTGTGACAATGACATTTTACAATATCTTATATGCAAGCCACAATTAACATCAGCTTTCAACAATGGAAGTCAATCTCTATTGCTTCGGCCCATTGAAAAGTTTGCTCAGAAAACTGTTTGGATCTCCTGAAGAGGAGGAGACAATCACAGGCTTTGCTGTTCTCCGGAAGAAAAATGTCTTAGATCTGCTCCAAAACAATGTCTCTCTACAGCTTATCAGCACCACTTCCATGGATCCAAGTTAGACCCAATTCTTCTCTTCCTTTCTTTCATCTTCTAATTTGATTAGTCACAAGTTGAAGTATTAACAAGTGCAATGTACTTCTATTGAAACTAAATGTGACAGGCAATGGAAGTGGAAAACTTGGGGAGGCAGCATTTATACGGAAATGGAAATCTTCTGGGGAACGAAAAATCAGTGGGGAGAGCACATACCGGATTGATTTTAAGTGGGACTTCAGCTTTGGGACTCCTGGGGCCTTTCTCATAAGGAATTTGCATTGCCACGAGTTTTTTCTCAAGTCTTTGAATATTGAATTTCCTGAACAGGGGAATGTCCATTTCGACTGCAACTCTTGGGTTTACCCTGTCAATAAATACAAGACAGATCGAATTTTCTTCTCAAATAAGGTATGCCCAAAACTTTTGTGTTGGGATTCAGATTTCATTAGAGATCAATTCTTTGAAATCACTAACTGTGGTACTGCAATTATAGAGCTATCTACCGGCTGATACGCCTCTGGCCCTGGTGGAGCTGAGAAATAAGGAACTTGAAAGCTTAAGAGGAGATGGAACAGGAAAGAGGGAAGGATGGGACAGAGTTTATGATTATGATGTTTATAACGATCTTGGGGATCCAGACAAAGGTGAGGACTATAAACGCCCAGTATTGGGAGGATCTACAGAATTCCCATACCCACGAAGGGGTAGAACCGGTCGTCATCACAATAAAACTGGTTCGTACTAGCTCTAAATTTTATGTATTACCTGGTTTGCAATTAGCCTTCATTATCTTAAGAAGCTGATAGTATTGATGGTGCTAATTGACAGATCCTGCTACGGAAAGTAGATTATGTTTACTGAACCTGAACATATATGTCCCTCGAGATGAACGGTTTGGGCCTCTCAAAATGTGTGATCTGTTAACCAATGGACTAAAGAGTATGCTCCAGGCTGCAGTGCCTCAATTCAAGGCACTGTTTGACCGTGCTAGTGATTTCCACTCATTTGAAGATTTTAAGAAGCTGTACGCTGAGTCTGCAAACAGTGGCAATTCTCTGGAGCCGCAGAATGGCGAGAGTTTGTTCAAGTATCCTAAGCCACAGGCCATTGCCGGTGAGTTACTTTTTCTCACTTGTCATTATTTTGTGTTGAAAAACCAGAACACATGATTTAGAGGGAAATTATGTTCGGTACAGCTGACGAATTCGCATGGAGAAAAGATGAAGAATTTGCTCGGCAGATGCTCTCTGGCGTCAACCCTCTGCATATAAGGCGTCTTCAAGTAATTAACATTCTTCAAATTGCTAGTTTGAGTTATCCTTCTGATACTTATGGATAAGATATCATGATGATAGATCCCAATGTCGATGTTATTTTATTTTTATAGTTAACAAAATGAATGAGTGAAAGAATTTTAATAACATTCAAGAGACCAGCAGTCTAGAGGGTCGAATTCTTAACCATTTTCAAATTCATTTCGATATCATACTCTTCTACTAGGTATGAATCTCGATGAAGAAGTTACAGTTTTGTTAATCTTTACCTCAATTTTTAATTTTTTTGACATTCTACTCTTTTTACCGAGCTAATTTGGCACAATTGCTCAAGTTAGGGATGAACAATTTTCTGTTCTTCTGTTCTGTGGTTAGGTAGATACTGTGAAAGCTTTACTAAGCTAGCTGTATCTTTACACTTCCAGTCAATCTCATTAGTGTTCATTTATTTGAGCTCTAGGGAATGAATCTACTCTATGTATCAGTCTCATTAGTGTTCATTTATTTGAGCTCTGGGGAGTCCATCTACTCCTTGTACTATTCATTTATTTGCGCTACTGTTCATTTATATTGGTAAGTTGCATCGTACGATACGGTCTGACATATCAGGCTTAACATTTACAGAGCTTTCCCCCAACAAGCACTATCACTGCTGCACATATAGAAAAGAACTTTCATGGTCTTACAGTAGACAAGGTATACCTTTTCTCTATTTAAATGTGCAGATGATAGGTTAGGCTCTCATTGTTTTGAGATGTAACAATTCTATATTGGGTATTTGCTTAAAATTTCTTAGGCCATCGAAGAAAACAAACTGTTCATTTTGGATCATCATGACACATTCATGCCATATCTCAACCGGATAAATGCTCTGTCCTCAAAGGTCTATGCTTCTCGCACAATTCTGTTCCTCTGCAATGATGACACTTTGAAGCCAGTTGCCATAGAACTGAGTCTGCCGTCTGGAAGTAGGGTGTTTACTCCTGCAGAGGAAGGGGTGTTTGGAGCACTCTGGCAGCTCGCTAAAGCACACGTTACGGTTAATGATTCTGGATACCACGAATTGATCAGCCACTGGTAAGTACTTTCATTAAATTTCTGGTTTTTCTGAAATCTCAAGGAAATTTAAAAGTTCTTTATCAATAGTACAAAAGGACTACTTATGAGATCTCTTGGGCATTGGCAAGACATTGATTCAACATCTTTGTTAATAGTAAATGCTCCTGGATTATCAGTATTTTCTTGACAATCTCATTGACTGAAGAAGAGATCTAAAACCATGACATGGGGTCTTGTTGTTTTGGTTTTTCAGGTTGAGGACACACGCAGTCATGGAACCATTTGTAATCGCCACAAACAGAAACCTTAGCGTCCTGCATCCCCTTCATAAGCTGCTGAGCCCTCATCTTCGTGATACAATGAACATCAATGCTCTGGGTCGCCATTTTCTCATAAATGCGGGAGGATTAATTGAGCAAACGGTGTTTCCACAGAAATATTCCATGGAAATGTCTGCTATAGTTTACAAAAACTGGAGATTTGACGATCAAGGCTTACCCGCTGATCTTCTTAAAAGGTACCAAGTTACTAACAAAGGTTGCATATTTCGGTTACTCTGAAATGTGACGTATTTGAATATACTGACACAGAATTTGGGATCAAACAGGGGAATGGCAGTGAAGGATGAATCCATGCCCCATGGGCTGAGGCTTGTGATCCAAGACTATCCTTATGCTGTGGACGGATTAGAGATATGGTTTGCAATACAGTCATGGGTTGGGACATATGTGTCTGTCTACTACAACGATGAACTTGTAAGAGGTGACACAGAGCTTCAGGCATGGTGGCATGAAATACGATATGTTGGTCATGCAGACAAAAAAGGCGAGACATGGTGGTACAAGATGGACACTGTGGAAGAGCTTGAAAAGGCATTAACAACAATCATATGGGTGACTTCTGCTCTTCATGCAGCAACTAATTTCGGGCAGTATGCTTACTCTGGGTACATGCCCAATAGGCCCGCTGTCAGTAGAAGGTTTATCCCCGTGGAAGGATCTCAAGATTTTTTAGAGCTTGCTAAGAATCCAGAAGTGTTTTTCTTGAAAACTGTCTCCAGTCACTTTCAAACTACTGCGGGCATTGGTCTGATAGAGATGTTGTCTAGACATTCCAGAGACGAAGTGTACCTGGGGCAGAGAGAAACAGAGGATTGGATTGATGATGAGCGCGTAATGGAGGCTTTTGAGAGCTTTAGCAGCGACTTGAAAGAAATAGAGGACAAGATAAACGAGAGGAATGCAGATCGAAGACTGAAGAATAGGTCAGGGTTTGCAAAGGTGCCATATACGTTGCTGTATCCGAGCACTTCGGATTTTAGCAGGAAAGGGGGATTAACTGGGCAAGGAATTCCAAACAGCGCCTCCATTTAGCAGAGCACCTCTTTACAGAATAAAATGCGTTTTATTGCATTGCTTAGGCATATAAATACTTTCTTCTGCATTTCACTTTCAGCAAATAATGTTAGCAGAGTGTTTCAATTTGTAATGTGAAACAGCTTCTGTCATTTCAAACTTACCTCCTCTGCAAATACTGAAAAACCCTCTTTAACAAGGGAGGAAATAAAATTACTAAATTTTGAAAGGCAGAGCCAAGAATATATTCAAAAGATATGGCGCGGAAATACCTTGATTCAAATTTATTTTTATTTATTTAAACTAAACTCAAAGTAAGATTATTAGTTATCACTAATTGAATTACAATACATCCGGCGAAATGGCACAAGATTTAACACAGTTCAGAATATAATATAAAAATAACATTTAAATCTTTTTTAACTGAATTTAGTTTGTATGAGAAATTTTTTGGATTCAATTGTGATCGGAAATGTTGATGCAAAAATCTTCCTTGGTCGACTTGAGACCACGCTCATGTCTAATGTTAGTGTTGAGTTCTTTGATCCGTGCGTCGATAGGCTGTCCCGTAGACACCAATATATTGTGTACCACAAGAGTATTTTACTTTGTAGACACCAATGTAGTGGAGATGATCAAGATGACCCTTAGGGGAGGGGATGCAATGTCTTAGGGTACGGATTGACTTGAAAGTGTAATGAAGGTCCCTATTACGAAGAATCTTAGAAATTTCGTAGGAGAGACCTTCAATGAAGGGGAGGGAGGCGACATGGAGGTCAATTAAGTACAAAAACTTGAATAAGGTAGACAATTTCTTGGTCGATGTGGTCACTATCACAAATTCTAAAGGCCTTGGTAATTAAAGTTTTGAGGAAACCAGTTTTTTGGGCAAGGTAATGATGGGAGGAAGCATGAAGGTATAGGTCAATGTGGGTAGCTTATCAAAAGACTTAATGTGCTAGGGAACCATCAGGTTTTCTGGTAAGCAAAATATCAAGAAAGGGAAGTTGGTTGAGGGATTCCAATTCTTTGGTGAAGGAAATGCAAGGAGCGATTTTATTTAAGTGAGAATATAATTCCTCCAACTTCTCTGGACAATGTGGTCAACAAATATTGGTTTCATCAACATATCACTTCCACCATTTGGGTTTGAGTGGAAAACAGTTGAGCGCAATGTCTTCAAACTGCTAAATGTGTAGAATGTCTAACACAAAGGAAAAAGGGGGGCTCATGGCAACACCGTCTACTTGCTCATAAACAATCCCTTAGAAGGTGAAAGAAGGTATATTCAAGGCACAACTCAACCGGGGCAATATCACTATTGGTTTTTCACTTAATAATCTCAATTGAAATAGTCAATTCCTTATCAAGCTAATTAAAAATGTCAAAAATTCTTTACCATTTTTTTCGACTCTACAAATTGTACCCAATTTAATATTCATCTTTGTAGCATGTTCGAAGGATTATCTTAGATACAATCTTAAGCCATTTTCCCTAATTTGGATGCTAGTATATGTTTTCTTATTTGTCACTTTCAATTTCATATTTTCATAGATGTTTGTTAATGTTTAGAAATTGATGAGCAAATATAGTGTAAGCATACAGATTAAGTCTCTAGATTTGATTAAATGAGCATGTGATTGACCATATAATTTTTAAATTGAACTTGGAGAAGCTTGTAATCATTAATATCAATAAAGTATGCACATGGAAATGGGGGATTGAAAAGGAGGTCAAAAGTAGCCTTTTTTCCTAAAATTAGTAAAAAAAAGATCTTAGATGAGAAATTAAAGATAGTCATGCTCAAACAAGAATTGTAGTGCTTAAATTATAGTTTTTAAACCACTAGATTTCTTTTTAAAAAGGTGGAGATTAAGAGGTTTAACTAGGGGATGCACACAAGGTGCTCTTGTTTTTATCACACAAATATTAAACATAGTCTTGCGCTCCCTCTAAAATGTCAACTTCAAATATTTCACAAACCACTTCAATAGAAAATTAGCTTTTATCATGTAGTTTATGCCTAATTTTTAACCAATATATGATCTTTTATTAATTTTCAAAGTGGAAACATTCTAAAAAATGAAAAGTTGAGCATGCTCCCTCCATTTTTTTTGGAAACATATTGAAACTCATTTTTTTAAAGTATATATAATAGAGTGTATGATGTAAAAATGTAATGTGTTTCAAATAGGGACGAATAAATAAAAAATTACATTAAAAATACTATAAATAGGCAGGGATAACTTTAAGAAACCCCCCCCCCCCCCCGGGCAACTGTGTAAAATCCTGGCGAATCAGACATTATTTTTGGGGGGAAATTTACATATCGATGGCGAAATTTTTTTTTTAAATGACGAAAAAATTATTTTGTATTGGCGAATTTTTTTCTAGTGTGCGAAAATGCCATAAATTTCTGGCGAATAATACCTTGTTCTATGGGGAAAATATTTATTGTGGGAGGCGAATAATTATTGTTAAAAGGAACAAATATATAATTGTATGAGCGAAAATTTTTACTCCGAAGGAAAAATTATTTAAATGTATTGGCGATTTTTATCCACCGCTTGAAAATTATTTAAACGTATTGGCGAATATTTTGTTATTTATGGTATAATATATAATTCATTGGTGTTTTCATAAATTTATTGCCATTAATAGACAAGGCACATCACATCACATCAGTACATCACATCACATAATACATTGAGTCCGGACTCTGCACGATGTATCAATAAGCGCAGCCTCTTTGACACGTAAAGGGTGACACATACCTAAAATCTGTCAATGATTTTAAACCATTTGATGATCGTATATCAATGGCTGAAGTTTTATTTCGGCCCAATTTTCTGAAGAGAACATAGCTCACCAGAAAGTGCTCGGAATGGAATTGGATTCAATAGACACGTATCAAACGTCACGAATCACGATCCATAATTTCGTTCATTTAATATATATCTTTTCACTTACGACAATCCACTCTGTCCCCACGACTTCCAATGTGATACTTGCCAATTTGGTACTAGTTCATAGCTGTTTCCAATTTCGCACACTCGTGCATTTATGGGAAAGATTTGCAGAGATATGAAAGATTTAAATTTTTTTATAGCAGTTAATACTGTTAAAGAAGTAATTATTACAATCAAGAGCTTCAACAATTTATATATGATCTTTGCTTCTTTCATCTTCAATTAGCCTTTGCCATTTAGTAGATAAATTGTCAGAGCTCACGATATTTTAGGTTTATAGGCTCACTGCTCAGGTTGTTTAATTTGTTAATCTGTTTTCTCAAGATGGACACTCCCATCCGCTTGAGAAGCATTTTTGTAGAGGACCAGAGGGCCTTTCTAGGCTCTGTTAGAGACCCAACCCTCCAATCAGTCTGCAAGGAGGTTAGGTCGTTCACTAATGAAGCTATGCGGATGGTGCTGGGCAGAGAATTTCTGCGAAATGAAAATAGGTACCGTGTTAACACGGACATTACATCCCGCTTCTTAGCGTCTCTTCTGGACTTGGGAGGAGACAAGGTGGATATGTTGATGCTGTTGAGGAAGGTTTTTAAGGAAGACTTCCTCGGAGATGACATTACTCTTGTCGTTCTTGCAGAAGTAGGGGTGGGGATCCCTTGGGCGAGTGATTTATCCAAGCTTCTCCTCCCTGACCAAACACTGCCAGTGGCCAGGCAACTGTTTCTCCTAAACCTGAATGCGGAGTAGCTGACGCGTCACAAAAAATGGGCACAGATTGGCAGAGACTTCCTCCGAAAATGGTTCCTCTTGGACGACTTTCCAAACTACATGTGGCTTGAAGAATTCTCTCAGCTTATGTTGTCTGAAGAATTCTACATGGAAGGAGGGCCAGATTCATAGGGAAAAATTGTAAACAATTCCACTACCTGTAGTTTTTTTTCCTATGTCCTTGAACCCTAACAGGCTGAGTGCCAGAGGCTCACTCATTTTGGCTTTTAAGTTTTTGGGGGACTCAAGTCTCTGACGAAAAAATTGTAAATTTCAAAAGCATAAATAATTTAATGATAATTTTTGAAATTCTAGTTTGTTTCACTTTGCCTCTTACATTCTTATGGATATAAAAATGCTTTCTATAATTCTATTTCATTTTTATTAATTAATTTCTTTCAAATGCTTTTTGTATATGAGCTACCGGCTACGTTATTTCAATTATTTGTTAAACAATGGAAATAAATTTAATACCGTGATCTTTTTATGTAATGCTATAAAAAAAAAAATTCAATTCGTTCCATTAATTATTTGTACATTGATTATGGTTGATTATAATTTTATAAATATATACTATTACTATATAGTCATTCAAAATACAAAATTTCAAAAGTTGCAAGATACAAAAGTTTATCGGTCAAGGTTTTTTCATTCAATTAATTGAAACGTTTCAAGATACAAAATTTGTCCACAACTTATAGCAAGCAGACAAAAAAACTAGTTCATTGCCGATAGGCCGCTCACTCAGTCTCACTATCCCCCTGGTCCTCCCAGTCTGTTCCCTCCTCAGAGGTCAATGCTTTGGCTTTCCCTTTTGCCGCTTCAGCTTTCATTTTTGGAATGCAGTTTAGGAACCCGAAGTCGGGGTTGCCCTCCAAGCTTGCCAGTAGCTGTATGGCCCTTCCTTCTTCAACCCTATCTCTCAATGCCCTACCAACCTCCATCCTTGCCACCACATGCAAAGCATTCAGGACTTCATCCACCCTCGTTAATTTAACAAAGAGTTTCATCGCTTCCCACCCCACTTAGGCTCGTTCACGGCACTGGTATTTGATTTCATCCTCTGGTCCACGAATAAAAGGAAGCAATTCCTCGTGGTCGTCCCCTTCCATAATTCGAATGCCAACTCCCGACACCACCCACTCCAAGATTGAATCCAGGTTAATCAGAAACTCCTCATCAATCAATTTGACTAATGTGAGTTTTACCTTTTCCAACTCTGGTTCGAATTCACAGGCCCACGCCATAATCAGAGAGTAAACCTCCATGTTAGTTCGATACCGGTGATTGATATGTGCCACCTCCTCCGCAAGCATCAGTCGAGCTGCCCCCCACAACTTCTCCTCCTTAAACCTGAATAGTCCTTGCATTCGTTTATCAGATACTTTGCCCAAAAAGGGCACCAACTTCTTGTCTGTTCAAAGTGTGAAATTGGCCTCCATTGTCTTACAGAAGGTATGATTCTATGAACTACGAACTACAGATTTGTTCTGCACTTGTAGCTGCTTCAAAGCAAAAAGTGGTACACAGATGAAAAGGTAAAAAAATCTGCCTCTGTCTTAACTCTTATAGGCCGGGTAATGAATGTGCACAATAAGACATTAATGCCATGAGATCACGAAAAATATTTCTTGCCATCCTCCCCTTCCTCCTTTCGTGCGACATGTCGTAGACAACTCCTTGTACAACAATTAATTGCCACCTTGGCATTTGTACTTTCCAAATTTTCTCGCCTTAACAGGTTGAGGACTGCAGTTGCACATTTTTTTAAATTAATAGACTAAATTTATGTTGAAATTTTATATATATTTTTAAACTATTTTTGAAAATGATATATCGTAAATATATTTTCAAAGAATTTTGTTAAACGTTAAATTAATATTTTAGATTTAATATTGAATGTTTTCTTTTTAATATTAAACTTTTACCTTTCATATTGTAGATCAAAATTTATATTTTTATTTAGTTATTTGTTTTATTCTAGAAACTAAGTTTCATGTTTAATACTATTTTTGAATTTAAAATTTTTACAAATAATATTAACATTATTTTTAATAGTTATCTCAAACTATTGTCCAATGCCCGGAATTGAACATTTTAAATTTAATTAAATAGAATTAAGTGAAAGTCTATACTTAATACTTATAGTCTATGACTCTATAGACTATAAATCTCTTTTTCGGGAGGAATTTTAAAATGATTTAGTAGACTTTAAAAACAGACTAGAAAAGTAACGAGTATGGTGACATGCCAGAAAAAATGGCAGAAGTCGTGGGACCCACTTCATCGAAAAATAGGTACCATCGACCGTTGGATGAACAAAGATCAACGGCTGGGGTGGATTTCGGCCCGAATGTGGGAAGCGAACACCTTTCTGAGAACTTCGCTCGGACTTGGACATTTTAAATTTAATTAAATATAATTAATTCTAAAAATCTCTTTTTTGGGCGGAATTTTAAAATGATTAAATAGACTAAAAATCAAACCGGAAAAGTGACGAGAGTATGGTGACGTGCCAGACAAATGGCAGAAGTCGTGGGACCCACTACATCTTAAAACAGGTAAGATCGACTTGCGACCGTTGGATGAACAAAGATCAACAGCTAGGGTGGATTTCGGCCCGAATGTGGGAAGTGAACACATTTGGGAGAACTTCGCCCGGAATTGGACATTTTAAATGTAATTAAATACAATTAAGTCTACAAAGCTTTTTTTCGGGCGGAGGTTTAAAATGATTAAATAGACTAAAAATCAAACCGGAAAAGTGACACGAGTATGGTGACGTGCCTGAAAACTGGCAGAATTGATGGGACCCATGACAACTGACAACAGGTACCATTGTCCGTTGGATGAGCAAAGATCAACGGGTTAGGGTGGATTTCGGCCCGAATGTGGGAAGTGAACACATTTGGGAGAACGTCGCTCGGAATTGAAACGTTTTAAATTTAATTAAATTTAAGTAAGTTTGTAAAGCACTTTTTCGGATGGAAGTTTAAAATTATTAAACAGACTTAAAAAACTCACCCATAAAGTCACAACAGGTACCTTGGTCCCTTGTCCGTTGGATGAGCAAAGATCAACGGCTTAGGGTGGATTTTGGCCCGAATGTGGGAAGTGAACACATTTGGGAGAACTTCGCCCGGAATTGAACGTATTACATTTAATGTCCTCAGAAATTCAGAATTTATACTGAAGTATTGAATGTTTTGTCCTTCGGCATCAAATAATTAATAATAATTAATAAAATTACAACATGATTCTTAATGTCCTCGGAATTTATACTGAAGTAATGAATGTTTTGTCCTTCGACATCGAATAGTTATTAATAGTAATTAATAAAATTACAACATGATTCTTGATATTTTTCCCTTTAGGTTTTACTTTTCTACTTTTTAGAGTTTTCAAAATAAGAGACTCGTAAATCATAATCGTCTTTCATTTCTTGGATAAACCTGTAAATCGATAGAGATTCAGAAACAACTACTAGATTGAGGAATGCAAGTTGCAACAGGGACTGTCTGCGCCAATCTAGTGAAATAGAAATTCCAATTTTCGGGTAAAATCTAGAACACCTACATCCCACCTTTTTTGCTTTTGGTAATCTCGTGGTCCACTTTGAGGGTTAGCATTTTCAATTTTTCAGGTTTTTATCTAGCTGCCTAGCATTATTTTGAATTATTAACAATAATAGTGATGGGGAAAATGGGAAGCAATAGTTCAACAAGAAGCCAAGTGAAAAACAAAATGTACCTAACCGAACTGGTTAAAACACCAGGTTTCACTAATGAATACCATGATATTTATGACCCTGCTATCCATGGTGAAAAGCATATCATAGATATTAGATATAAATTGTCTAGTAAGGTGGCAGATGCATCTAGGGCAAAATTTTCTGTTTTCAACCCAATGTTACAAAAAATAACTAATAAAATCGCATCATGGGATGTTGGATTGGGAAGCATGGTGTTACCTGAAGTATTCCCTTGCCCTGATTTTGTCATGGTCTGCGCCGAAAATTATGATGAAGATAAAAAAGCAATTGTCAATAAAAATACAAAAGAGGAAATTCTATCCATAAACGAGGGAGAATTTGCTCGTTTGTTGAACCTAGAATTTGAAGCCCAAAATTCAAATGTCCAAATTGACCTTGAAAAGCTAGCAGGGAATTATGAGAGTCTCGATCCAGGTTGCAGAGATTCATTTATCAAAGGTCAAATAAAGATTGGTACTGGTATTGTGTTAGATCAGAATCATAAGCCTCCTTATGATTCTAAAATTTTTGTTCCATGGGTTGAGGACAGTATTTCCTTGCTGTCGTTTTGCCTGGGATTGGAAAATGATAGGGAAGTGGGTGCAAGCCTTCTTGAAATGATTTATAATATTCATTGTGCAAGTCAGCCAGTAAGATATAATTTTATTGATCACATTGTAAAATCCATGCAAAAATAATTACTTATGATCAAAAAAGGTTCCTGTAAGACATTTAGGTTCTCATCCTACTTGTGCTATCTCCTTCTATCCAAGTATCGTGCAATATTTGAGACCAACAAGCTTCAAATTGTGAGCTATAAGATTGATGAGAAGACTGGGAAGAGAACAGACTGTCCAATATATGATTGGAGCCCAAAGATAAGGATGCATGATAACAGAAAGAACTACAACCATTTTGTAGACTTCTTTTTGGCACCAATGTATAATGAAATTACAAGCACTCCAATGCCTAGGTTGCCTATGTCTTGTAGAGATTGCATTCAACTCGGAAGTCAAATAGAATTGGCTGACTGGTTCTTCATGGAAGAATTCACTGTGTTAAGGTTTTACGGATCGGCAGTAAAACCATACAGACCTCCAATACATGTGACAGAGAGGGTATTTGCATTAGAGTATGTACGGCAATTGGAGAGCACAGATAGGCACTTCCATGGTCAGCAAAAGAAGAGCATATTGCCTTCCTTGCCTTTCTCATGTGGAGGGTTCACATTTGAGAGAAAAGCATTCATTGTGGCACATGATTTCTTGACAGTTTTTAACTTTGGTGACAAGGGTCTCTGGCAGTATGATTCAATCGGTGTAGTTCAAGCAAGGCTTAAGAAAAATGGGAACTCTTCAGCGTTATGTCAACATGAAAGTAAACCATTGCTAGAAAAGCTTAGAAATAAGGACTCCTGGGATGAGGTTAAAAAAGAGATGGAGAAAATTGCAGCTGACAATAACATTTCAAATGAAGAAATTTCATCACAAATTATGGAGGGCCAGGGCAATGAGGGCATCCAAAATAGGAGGTCCTACAATTTCTACATAAAATCTGCTAATCCATCTAAGAAAACTATTCCCAAATCAATTTTGCATGAATGTAAAGAGAATTGCTGGACTCAAACCAAAATAAATGATTTTTGGACTATGAGGAGGAATCTCGGTGAACCAAAGACAAGTGCAGAATTTGAGAGCATCGATGAGGATGCAGAGTTTAGCAAATTGTGGGATATGGAGCATGGTGGGACTGAAGGTGAAGATGATGAGCATGAGGTTGTCGTTGAGCCCCCTCCAACAACTACTACAATGCCTAAAATATTAGGTGGAGTCAGTGAGTCCATGAAAAACAAATATAGCAAAGGGGCAAACCTTGTGGAAAAAATGGGTTTTGAAGGTGGTGGTCTAGGTCCCAGAGGAGAGGGCATTTGGTATCCACTTCAGGTATAACTTCCATCACAGTCAAAATCAAAAGGTCCTTATAAACCAGTCATTGGACTTGATTCTTCAGATTCATCAGGGATAGGTACTACTCATTACCCTCAAGGTCCACCTACATTTGTTTCTGGTTCAAATCCACAACCACCACCACATCATGGTATTCCCATTGGTGGTGAATTAAGTGCCACTGCCACTGGTGGGGAATCTGGGGATAGTATTCCTATTATTGTTCAGTCAAGTGCCACTGTGATTGGTGATGTTGGCATGGGTACTACTACTAATACTAGTTGTCTTGGTGTTGGACAAGGGCAACAACAAAATATCTCTCGCAAGAGGCCACTAGAGGTAGATACTCAATCTCATACTATTGAGAATCCTATATCAAGTGCCACTGACACTATAAATCAATCATTTGCAGCTTCAGATCACACACCTCAAAAGACTATGAAAACTACACAGGAAAGTGTCAGTGGGAGTGGGACAGCATCATGAACTGTTGTTGGTAATCCTAATCCTGGTCAAGCATTAGTTAAAACCACAAGAATAAGTGGAACTATAGCCTATGGTATTCCTATGTCACCTTTCAAACATTCAATTGCTTCAGCATCCCCAGATTTTCAATTTCGTAATTACTATGAAAAATATGAACACACAACAAAAACAAATAAAGAAAAAAAGAAAGCATTTCATAGGAATTTCGTGTCTGAAGTTGTAAATGAACAACCTGCAAGGAACAAGGTATTTCCAACATATGACCCACAGAAAGATATGATGGAGTTCATGGTTGTTATGCCCTCGGACACATCTAAAGATAAAAATCCACCACACAGTCAGATAGATCCCTCTCAATTTCAAGTTAGCACCCTCCAAATGGATTTTTCCAAAGTACATAATGTGGACAAAATTAGTGTGTCAAAAAGGACTAACGAAGTGGTCTACACTTCACTGCTAAAGGTGGAGAGAGAAAAAAATAAATTGGAGAAACAAATAGAAAAGTTACAGGCAGACCTGGAAAATGAAAAATCAAGGAGGAAAGCAGTAGATAGCAAGTGCAATGAATTACAGAAAATGATACAAAATTCGAGCTCTGCAGTAGAAATTGCAGAGCAGGACAAGAAGGATGCAGAATTGAAGGACTTGATAGAAAAACTGGCTAAAAGCAGTAAAAAAATTGTTGAGGAAAAAGCCAGTTTTCAAAAATTATACAAAAGTTATGAGTCTGTTGCTGCTGAAATGAAAAAATTACAGGACCTATTGGATCATGGGAAGGAAAAAGAAAAACATTTGCAAGAGGAAGTAGAGGAAGAAAGAAAAAAATGTGCACAAATGAAAGAAGACCTGCACAATGCAAATGATAAAATAAAAACTTTGAATGATAGATTCAAAGATAATATGAAAAATACAACGAAGTATATACAAGAAAACATTTGGCGGGAAATAATGCAAAGGAGTAAGAAGTTGTGTGAATGGTTTCAATTGACTGAAAGTATGAGACAAATTTTTATAAAAATCAAACGGCACTATGAGAAGAGCACACATGTTTATTCAAAAGAGGAAATGGCAAAAAAGATTCTGAAAGTAGTCTACAGTTCCAGTGACAGCTACTTGGCATCTAAGGGAATTAAGAGCCGCATTGATGCCACAGTTAAGACTTCATCTATCATTCAAAAATGCCAGAAGCTAAGGGAAACATCAGAAGTTATGGATAGTTGTGGACAAAAGATAATGAAGCTGCAAGAAAAGAAAAATAATTTGATTAAACTTGGTTTGCCTAAGCCTGTTGACACAGAAAATAAATTCATTGGAGAAGAAGCTTACAAAGAAATCATGGAGAAAAAAATGAAGTTTGATTTAGACTTACTTCCAAAGGACACAACTCCCAAAAGCTTTCTGGAATTCATCCAACCATTTACAACTCTAAATTCGCTATTGGATGAAACAGTGATGTCAAGTAAATCTTCTAAATATGGAATGTTGATGAAGTTGGAGTTGACTTTCCATAGTTTACAGAATATTGACCTTCCATCAGACGAAGAGTGGAGCACCCTACAAAAACTAGCACAAAATTCTTAAGAATCATAGTATGTATTGCACAATTTTCTTCTTTTATTCTTAATTTCAAGGTTTTTTTTTTTTTTTTTTTTCCTGTTTGCTATTTTGCTAATCCAGCCTATGAATCTAATTTATGAATAGGAAAAAAATAGCACTCGCTATTGCTATTTTGCTAATCCAGCCTATGTATCTATGATGCACACTGCAAAACTTCAGCCAATAAATTTGTATTCTCAAATTCTCCCTTGCTTTAACATTTATGCATTTCTCTATTTCTGATTAGTAGGTTTTAGGCACTCCTATAGCTAGTTTCTATGTTTAATTTGTCATGACTCATGGCGTGAATTAATATTTAATTTTGAACTCTGTTTTTTGAACAAGAGACATCAAACATGTAGCAGATGTTAAATTGCTAATACGGCCTGTGATGGCCATATAAATATGTGCTGAGTCTGTGATTTTGATGTTCAATGTTCACATGTTGCAAACTTGCAATTCGACCTGAAGCTGTTGTTGCTCCCTTGTTTCTATAAAAGGGAATTTAGGGTCATTTACAATTTTGCAAAGGGTTCTAAAACTTTGTATTCACTTTTGCATGGACATTGGAGAATCACACAGGAGTTGTTGTTGCTCTCTTGTTTCTATAAAAGGGAATTCAAGGTCATTTGCAAAGGGTTCTGAAACTTTGTATTCACTTTTGCAATTGACATGTAGAATCACACAGATTGGTGTATTACTATTGAATGAAATGTATCATATGGCTATATTTTGAAAGAATTAATGAAAATCTAAGTTCTCGACATGTGTATTACTATTGAATGAAATTTATCATATGGTTCTGAAATATATCACACAGATTTGAGACTCAAACATGTATAAATAAACAATAAACATCTCTGTATCAATAAACACATTATGATTTTTTGTTATTATGCTATTTTAAATCTGGAAATAGAAAGTTGAAAAATAAAATTACAAATCAATATTAAATTCTAATTGCAAAAAGTAACATGCTTTTGTAATATGAATGATGAGATACAGTAATAAGATTAATAAATACCAATCTCTTACAGTTGCCATTCATCCTCATCAAATTCAGTGCTTTCTTGATTCTCGTCTGTGGTTTCTTTACTCTGAGACTGAGTCTGCATATCTTCGCCGAACAACATCTCAATGCTACTAGTAGGTCCACTAGTCCCATTGGCACTTTGGTTTGAAGTGTTGCCCAAACCTCTTCTTTCACATTTGGACCTCCAGATTTGCAGTGCCCTATCGTAAGGAAAAGTGTGGACATCATACCTAGATGTATAGAGCCTCAAGCAATTTTCCAAATTTTTGTCTAGTTTGTTTCTTAGCTTTGATTTTAGGAACCCCAAAGCACTGAAAACTCTCTCATCTTCCATCGAACCCAATATCATGGTAAGACATAAATCAACAAGCTTCACATATTCTGGCATTGAATCACGCAAGGATGCGTTCTCAGCTATATATTTCCAAACCCTTGTTACTAATCCCTCTTCGCGGGGGTTCTCCATTTTGGCATATTGTTGTTTCATAGTGTATGCAAAATGAGATGATTTCTCTCAAAGATGAGTTTCGTCTAATATTCCTTTTATAGTTACTCCATTCAATTCTTTGGATGTGCAAAATTGTTTTATCAAAGTCAGTAGCTTAATTCGAAAATTAGATGCACTGTTGAGGCTCCAATAATGAGGAAACACAATAGACATGGCTTCGAGTAGGTTGTCAGGAGGGAATCTGCTTCTAATTTATGAGGAAAGATCATATGCAATTTTCTTCACAGAAGTAGTTATAGTCTCAACAATCTTGTCGAAATCTTCCTTTGTAACTCTTGCTAGTTTTTTCCTGGGGCGCTTTCCTGGTTCCTCAGGGTCAACCGTGGCATAGAAGTGCATTGGTATCTCAACTCCCCGTACATTGGCACATACCTCCCTGTCTGCACCGATTTGTAAAAAGTTATCAGGATTGTTCAAATCTGTGAGTGTCCGCCACTTAACAAATTTTTCATCAGATAGTGTTGGTTCATTTCAATAGAGATTGTCGAGGGTCATGCATGTCATCTTACGCAGCGTAGCATATTTTGCAATATATAGAGCTCTTTTTTGGGCAGCCTTCATAATATTCCCCATTTCCTCTAGCATGGGCAGAAGAGCTGCTAAAGTTAAGAGTGTCTCTAAATTACTTAACCTGCCAAGAAGTTCAGGAAATTTTGGTTGATCTGATTCGTCGCGAGTTGTGTGAAATAGTCCAATCAAGGATGGATACTCTGAAAACACTCGATGCGCTGGACCATCCAAAGAGATCCATCTGGTATCATTATCCTTGAGAAGCTTGTTCCCATCAGTTAATCCATCAGCAAAGTGTTGAAATTCCATAAATCGCTTGGGACTTCGACAGAAGTGTGAGTAGAGCTCTTTGATTAAAATTTCAATTTTTTTAACCGAAGCAAACTTGCTCACAATTCCAAAAGCTAGATTCATTCTGTGAGCCATGCAGTGAATTGTAGTAATGTACAGTGCAAATGAAGTTTCAATCTTTGTACAAAGACCGTTCCTGTGACCTTGCATTACTTAAGCTCCATCTGCTCCAACACAAACCAATTTTTTGGCTACCGTCATGTCATCCATACCTCCATATTCAATTAAACTTCTCTTTACTAGTTGAAATAAATTTTCCGTTGTCGCACTCTCCGTCATTTTAGCAACAGATAGTAGATGAGGTTGGCGGGTATGATTCTCTACAGTATAAACATGCATATATACCCATGAAGTATTGTCTATTGCCGTAACTTCATCTAAAGAAAATGTAATGAAGTTTGACTCTCTTATTTTTTCCTGTACATCTTCTATTTCAACCTCAGTAAGACAACTTGCCCATTCCCATCCACTGTTTATTGACCAGTGTCTATTAGGATAGTTAGGAACTTTCAAAAAGTGTAATAAACCACTAGTTGATGGGAAATCTGTCATAGCACGCCCTCTGCTCAAAATATGAAAAACAACGCTTAACTGAACAACTTTTCCCAGTTGTTCTATTTGCATTGCTTTTCCAAAAACAACTTCAATAGAACCTTTAACTTCAGCAGGCTTCGTCTGTAATTTCTCATGAAAATAATACTCTTCGGTATTCCTCACATGCTTACATTCATTCTTTGTTTTCCATCTTATCACTAATTTTTCAACCCCGTCTATCATTTGTTTTTCATAAACTTTACCCATATGCTTTTCTATGGTGTCAAATTTTAGCTGCAACCTAATTTCCTTCTTATTTTTTGAAGTGCAAATCTTACACCTACATTCTATTGGAGGCTCGCCTTCAATTGGATTCTCCACTGGTTCAATGAATGGATACTTCGATGCCCAATTAATTTGAAAATTCCTGACTGACATATCCCACTCCCGATCCTTTTTTGATTGTGGTTCACCATTTTTTGATATGGCTTTTCTTTTCCCCTTCCGTGCATTATCATCAATGGAATTATCACCCAAGTCGATTATATCATTCCAGCTAACTTGGGTATCTACCAGATAATCTTCTTCAAGATCATCCTGATCTGAGATATCAGGTTTGCCGCCATCTTCAACATGTGGTGCAGGTGGCAAATTTTGTACTTGTACTTGTGATGATGTACCTTCCTGATTTTCACCAGTACCACAATCTTTTCCAATGCCAAAGTACGAAGACAACGTTCTGCTTTTTGTTGGCCTCTCCTGGCCTTCCCCACATTCAGGTTTCCTACCCCTCTTCCTATTCGACATCTCCAACGAAATAAAGGCTGCCAAAAAAATATCAATTTGCTGAAGAAGCAATAATAGACTATAATGTATAATATACCAGTTCAAAAATATGATCGCTCACCTTTAGGCTTTAGGTAACAGGCAGTCGCCAATACACTCAACAACAATGATTTTCCTTGGTCTGAAACTTTGCTATTGATAAGAATTCAGAGCCTAGAACCCACCATATTGTGTTGAGATAGATCTAATCTTTGCATGTATTTATACCGATCCTTATATGGCGAATTCCGCGGGAATTTACCAGTATACAAATATTTGGCGAATCTTGTGTAATTATAACACGACTTATGTAATTTTTGAGGCAATTATATAGGTCGTCCAAATACGACTTATGTAATTTTTGAGGCGATTATAGGTTGTCCAAATAATAGGCGAATAGTGAATACAATATAGTTGGCGAAAGTTGGGGTGACTGGAGACAAGCGTCGGCAAGATGTCAGGCGAATTGGGTCCCCCCGGATAACAAATCTTCACATGCCTATAGGCGAATTAAGGTCATCTATTAAGGCAACCTCGGAGAGTGTAGGCGAAATAATTAAATTTACCGTGTGTCCACCATATATTGTATTGGCGAAATCATCGCATAGAAACATTTAATTGCATAAAACATATGGCGATCGGGCCGTGACGTTGACGGAAATTGATAATGTTCTAGCGACATGGCCACCCCCATACGGTACAAAATATTCGCCATTTCTGACAAGGCCGACGTGAAAAATTCGCCATTGGCGAATATTCGCCACTAAAGTAATCGCTGTACATAGGTTTTTAGCAAAAGAAAAAGATGCTAACCAAAAACTTAATCTATTAGAAGTGTAAAAAAAATGGTTAGAAAAGTAAGAGAGAGCTTGAAATTATCGTGACATGTTTTTAATTAGCATCAAAAGATGTGCAAACTCAATGAAGATCATATTTGACATTTAGTTCTTTTTCTACATTTCGTAGAAAATATGTTTTTGGTCATTGACATGCAAGTCCAACTCTTTGGGTTGGATGGTCAAGAAAAATCCAATCTTAAGGGTTAGAAATATTTCAAGTAAGCTATAGTGTGAACATATTATAAAGCTTTCATGCTATAACATGAGCACACACTTTTGCGAGAAAATAATATAAAACAATTATCAAATTTATGATTTTGGACCTGTGTGCTTTATGTTGCCCTACAAACCATGCATTTTGGAACATACAAACACATTTTTTTGTAGTTTTGATAAATTGTAATCATTATTTGACTAATATATCACATTTTCTTGTTTTATTGATATAGAAAATTAAAATTGCATGTTTTTAAATTGAATTCAATAGTTATCATGATTATTTTAATGTATTAGATTTGATAATTGTCAATCAATGTTTTCATTATTTTGACCCATTGGATACATAATTTAACATCATATAAAGAAAAATGATTAATGAATCAAACATTGGAGCAGTGTGAAGCTAAGAACAAATGAGACAACTTTGCATAATTAATAAATCAAATTCTAGAGTTAAAGATACATTATATCTAAAGCTATATTTTTCTTAAACTCTACTTTTAGAGCTATAAGTCATAGAGATGGTAATTATCTTATAAATACATGGTTTCATAAATAGTGTTAAAATCTTCACCTCACACTCAAGGACTTCGTTAGATAGATGATCATATTGCTAAGTTAAGAGTACTCATAATACTTATCACACTACACTATCATAGAAACAATGATCATTCCTTTTCACCCATCACCAAAACATGTTATCCATCCAACCTATTTTCAAGATTACTTAAAACCACACAAAAACATGATCTTTTTATACCTGCATGTTATTGACTACTAGTGTTATGTTTCAATGTTGTCGTAGTGGGTCTTAGGTTTTTTTCTCTATTCTTTACTTGTACATATTTATTAATGATGTTTCTATTACATGTCTAAGTTTTAATCCATGTGGCCCCCCTTATTATTGTTGTTTAAACTATATAGAATGATTGGTTCTTATATTATCAATGTTTCATACACATAAACAACTAAAGATAAGTATGCCACCTAGCTAAAATGTACAAAATATTTTTCCTATTGACATACAAACGCTATGTTTACCATTGATCTAAGATAATTTTTATTAAATATTTCATGATTAGAGTTCTTGAACAAGAATTTATCTTAAGTAATACTTTTTTCGAGTTGTAGGTCCTTATATTAGTGTGAATACCAAGTTACAATTATCCTGTGTGTTTAAACAATGGCCAATACAATAACATCACTGGATCAGTCTAATTCACTAGTGAATAAATGTTTCATGAATCATCTTAGAAGGTACTTTCTTTGTAGCATGTCCATAGGACCTTTAACATGAGTGCTTAAATCCTTTCTTTATGCGTAATGCATGTTCTCTTTGGTGCCAATTCTCATATAAATGGCTTCATAAAATCATCTACATGTTATATTGTAATTGATCATTTAATACTTATAACTAGTGGGTAAATTTAATTCAAATCACATGTTTTATTCTCAAATGGCTAATGTTGCCATCTTTCCTATCCCCATTAGTCCTATGTGCCCATCATTCTATTAATCCTTTGTCACATCCCTTGGTTTTCCTATTACCACTAGCTTTGATACATCCACTTGTTCTATATATATTATTTGTTAGGGATACATATTCAAATATTTTCTCATGTGTTAAATTATTCAAATATTTCCCAAGCAATATAAAGTAAAATGACAATAGTCATAATCATAATTATAAAGGACCATATTTAGGGAGTATAACAAATATAAAGTTTACACACACTTAACATAAAGTCACTTGGCCATTGTAAGCACCCAAGATTGTATATGTCAATATAATAAGTTCAATGATGATTTTGTTGTCCAAATCATAAGTCACACATGACATGCTACACAAGTATCTCTATCTTGATGGGAATCCACCTAATTTTCTAAGAACCTTAATTCATCCGTTTACCACCCTTCCTAGGTGTATAGTAAGCTTGCATGCTCTCTATTCCTTTTGAAACTATCATTTTGCAACATGACCCATGATGTTAAGGTATAGGGTCATAGGGTCATCTCGTCAACGTAGCCTAGAAAAAACAATGATCCACCTTCCAAGAGGGGTAACCCTATCAAGTTTGGTTGGCATGTCAATATTATAGTCATGATAGTTTCTAGTTTTTCCTCTAATTAAAAATACTCTTGAATATTGGTGAACCATGCACTCCTAACTATTTATCCTTTCCCCTCAACTATTTCTCATCTTTCCTCTTAATGTGAGTTAATTTTCTTATTTAAACCACTCACCCCTCATGTAACTACAAGACAACTGATAAAACCTTTTTTATAAAGCTGTTTTGTTTTAATCAAGATAAGTTAATTAAATGAATCTCACTAGGAGCAAGACTAAAGAAAAATTAAAACAAAAGAAAGAAAATAAAAAGACCAATAGAAGAAGACTGCCAAAAACAACTACAAATCAACAAGAAGATTAATGTCGTTTATGGATTGCCACTTATTATTGAGGAACTATAGCCTCTTCTCAAACAAAACCTCTTTAGGAGCTCCTCTCTACCCATCATATTTGATTGGAGGAATATCAAAATTAGAAATATATTTACCTTTGGTAGCCTTGATCTTATTGCTTCTAGTAGAAATTCCAAAAAGGGTAGCATTAGTTTGAGTAGGAGTCATATCCTCCTAGTTTTTAATTTTCCTTTTCTCCAACTCAATTTGGAAAACTTGAAGAGTAGTAGTGGTATTATTGACTAAAAAACAATATCACCACCCACATATGGCTTTAAGAGAAATGATGAGTACTAAATTGGTTTGAATGAGGTGAAATGAAATTTTGGATCAAAATTGAAATGTAAAAGGATTGATAATATTGTACGAATGCCTCAATAAGCCTTAAAATAGACCAATTTATACAAAAAGTATCCAGATGGAGCCATTTTTCCTATGAAATAGTTTGATGGGGGGGAGCAATTTTTTCCACCTCTGATGAATCTTAGTCCAAACATTCAATTCTTTAATACAAAATGCAATTTTTCTTGACCAAAGCTTTGATACTATGTTGGAAAGATTAAGAGCCCAACATGAAGTTGCAAACTTCAAATGATCCACCAAGAAATAAACCAACCACAAGAGAATAGGTTCGAACTATGGAACTTAGTTATGCAATAACTAAGGTATCCTAAGTAAACTTTACAATGTGAATTGGTTCTAACTATGAAAGTTAGCTAGGATATTTAACCTTAGTCACACCAACAAAGAAAGAGAAATCCCTTCACCACAATAAGGCATACAACAACGACATTTCAACAAAAGATCAACAACAAGAAAATCTAACATTTGAAATAAAACAAGAAAACTCAAACATACAAAGGGAAAATAACACCCTAAGAATTTACTCTCAAATTTCTCACTCTTCCATCAGTTTTGCTTCTCTTTCTTGACGTGTCTAGAATAAAGAAGAATAAGATTGAGGCAGTTTTATGAAAAATTTGAGATAATCAAACCATAAATAAATGATATCTATCAAGAGAAAGTCTAAAAATAAGTAGTTACCATTAAGTAGATCCAAGAAGCCAATGAGTAAAGGCACATAAGAGAGGTGTTTCATGCAAGAAAGTATATTCTCATAGAGGAACTCATTGAACTTGTTAATTTTAAAATCAAAATGATAACACTTCAAAGATTTGCAAGAGATCTCTCTCACACCCCAACAATCCCAATTCCTAGATAAACACCATAGTGTACCACTTGGTACTCCTTCATGAGGTAACTGAGCCAATCGTTGTCACCTCCACTCCATACGATCATACCATTGTCATCCACATGATTCTCCTTACACATAAATAGAGTAATCCATCAAATTATCCACTTTTTAACTAGTGTTTCATAAAAAAAGAAGGGATAATTTGGTGTATGTCATCCACATGTAGGCAATTTTTAGTTAACCTTATTCACTAATATGGTGATTATATTTTGATTCACAACCATAAGGTGAAACAAATTGATAAAAATGTTATCAATGACCAAGAGAACATTCAAGCCCAAATAAATCTCAACAACATAATTTTTTCAAGACATTTGGAAAATTTTGAATTGTTAAAAAAATTCAAAAAAATTGAGGTCAAGGTAAAAAAAAAGAGAAAACAATTTTATTTTTTCTTGATTTTTTTTTTCCAAATAGATAACTTCAATATCTAGCGCATGGGGAAAAATTTGGCAAATATTTATCTTGTAATTACATTTTAAGTGAAACTTACTAGGATGTCATAGTTTTCATATAACATCAACTTTTGTCTAAATTTTTAATCATTTAAAAAAAAAAAATTATACCCTTTTAGAGAGGATTTCCTCCTCTAGTGTACTATACATGTTTTAATTTTTTTGAATATGTTTAATTTCTTTAATTTCTATAAGATAAAAAATTTAATAGTATGAATCTTCAATGGATCAACTACTAAACCCTAGGATTCACACAATATTCTAATCTCCCAATACAATATGTAAGACAAATGCAAGAGAACAAGAATAAATAATGATAATACCTTCATGCAAGCATCTTGAAATACCTCCACTGGTTCCTTGAAGCTTTCTTCAAATGATGGTAGGTTGCTCTCAAATTTGTATAAAGCACTATTCATAATGAGATCACATGCAAGCATCTTGAAATACCTCCACTGGTTCCTTGAAGCTTTCTTCAAATGATGGTAGGTTGCTCTCAAATTTGTATAAAGCACTATTCATAATGAGATCACATGAAAGCTCAAACATTGTGGTTAAGGAATGAATAATGAATGAAGGTGTGTTGTATGTATTGTTCTAATATCGATCAATGATGAAGATCGATTGAGACAATTCTAAAGATCAACGAATGAGAATGAATGAGATGAATTGATTGAGAGAATTATTGATGCAAAGGGTTGTCCTACCCCTCAACAACACCTAAAACACACTTGAATACTTCTGCAAATATGATTCCTAATCAAAAAAAGAAAAATTAAACACCAAATTTATGCACCCAAAACTTGTGAAATATTGAGATTGAATCCAATTTTACATAACAAAGAGCTAACCCTATTGGCTTCTTAATACATTATTCCAATATGATTTAACCTCTCAATAACCATCTAAAACACACTCCAAAACACTCAAGAAATCTGATCTACAACAACAAATATGATAGATTTGAACACAAAAACTATGCAAACAAACTCATAGAAATTGGATTTGAACAACAAATATGATAGATTTGTATAGCAACTAAGGTTGACAGGATCAATTTGGTAAGAGGTGCTTGGATTGGTTGGCATTCAATGTGTTCTTGATCCATAGCTACATCATCTCTTCATTACGATCTCATGAGTTCAACGTTTCTACATATCTTCTTGAACATTAGCTACCAATATTTTGCTCATATACAAAATAGTGCATTGGCAAGTAGGAATTTTAGTTACGAATTACTAGACAATTTAATCAACAATGCTTTCCATTTCTCTACCACTATATAGTGTGTAAAATTGCTTCCATTATAGTAAAACATAAACACTTTTTTTTTGTTATTTTCAAATTAATTAAAAATACCACTTATCATAAATACTTATTGTTGTGCCCATTATATATTAAGTGCAATTGCTACTGTAGAAAATAGTTGAAAAAATTGAAGTATTAGATCACTAAATAATTGTGCAAATACTCAAGAAAAGAACTTGAACTCATTGACTTTTATTCATTTTTTAAGAAACTAAATTTTATTTTATAATTTATTGAAAAAAAACTACAATTTTTATTTTTGAATGACTCACAATTAGTAAAATAATCTTGATTACAACCACATTATCTTTTATTTTATAAATTTAAAAAGATATAAATACACATTGGCATACCTATGGATATGTATTGATGCCTCAATAATTTATACTAGAATATTTTTTTATTTTATCTATCTGGCATGTGGGAGCTGGGTTCTCCCCATTTCTATTAGATTATTTTGAAGACCGTGTTTAATGGTAAATTCACATGTAGACACTTAAATGATATTGAGTTCAAATCTTCTACAATTTAAAAAAACTAAACTTAGAGTTAAAAAAACTAAACTTAGAAGACTCTCTGAATCTTATATACAGTTTTGAGTTTCTAATCTTATATACAGTTTTGAGTTTGTTTAGAAGTCACAATTAACACAGCTTCCAACAATGGCAGTCAATCTCTATTGCTTCGGCCCATTCATAAGCGTGCTCAGAAAACTGTTTGGATCTCCTGAAGAGGAGACAATCACAGGCTTTGCTGTTCTCCAAAAGAAAAATGTCTTAGATCTGCTCCAAAATAATGTCTCTCTACAGCTTATCAGCACCACTTCTATGGATTCAAGTTAGACCCAATTCTCCTCCTCCTTTTCTTTCATCTTCTAATTTGATTACTTTCAAGTTTCAGTCTTTATAAGTGCAATGGAATTCTATTGAAATTAATTGTGACAGGCAATGGAAGTGGAAAACTTGGGGAGGCAGCATTTATACAGAAATGTAAATCTTCTGGGGAACACAAAGTCAGTGGGGAGAGCAGATACCGGATTGATTTTAAGTGGGACTTCAGCTTTGGAACTCCTGGAGCCTTCCTCATAAGGAATTTGCATCACCACGAGTTTTTTCTCAAGTCTTTGAAGATTGAAATTCCTGAACAGGGAATTGTCCATTTCGTCTGCAACTCTTGGGTTTACCCTGTCAGTAAATACAAGACAGATCGAATTTTCTTCTCAAATAAGGTATGCCCAAAACTTTTGAGCTTGAATTCAGTTTTCATTAGAGATCAGTTCTTTGAAATCACTAACTGTGGTACTGCAATTACAGAGCTATCTACCGGCTTATACACCTCTGGCCCTGGTGGAGCTCAGAAAGAAAGAACTTGAAAGCTTAAGAGGAGATGGAACAGGAAAGAGGGAAGAATGGGATAGAGTTTATGATTATGATGTTTATAATGATCTTGGGGATCCAGACGAGGGCAAGGACAAGAAGTACAAACACCCAGTATTGGGAGGATATACAGAATTCCCATACCCTCGAAGGGGGAGAACCGGTCGTCATCACAATAAAAATGGTTGGTACTAGCTCTAAATATTATGTATTACCTGGTTTGCAATTAGCCTTAATTAATGGAAGAAGCTGATAGTATTGATGACGATGAATGACAGATCCTACTAGGGAAAGCAGATTATGTTTACTAAACCTGAACATATATGTCCCTCGAGATGAACGGTTTGGGCCGCTCAAAATGGGTGATCTGTTAACCAATGGACTAAAGAGTATAGTCCAGTTTGCAGTGCCTCAATTCAAGGCACTGTTTGACCACACTAGTGATTTCCTCTCATTTGAAGATGTTAAGAAGCTGTACAACGAGTCTGCAAACAATGGCATTTCTCTGGAGCCACAGAATGGCGAGAGTTTGCTCAAGTATCCTAAGCCACAGGTCATAGCTGGTGAGTTACATTTTCTCATTTATCATAATTTAAATTTTGTATTTAAAACCTGGAAGACATAATATGGAGCGAAATCTGTTCGATACAGCTGACGATTTCGCATGGAGAAATGATGGAGAATTTGCTCGGCAGATGCTCTCTGGTGTCAACCCAGTGCATATCAGGCGTCTCCAAGTAATTAACATTCTTCAAATTGCTAGTTTGAGTTTGGGTTATCCTGATACTTATGGATAAGATATCATGATGATGAATCTCAATTGTCGATGTAAATTTTCTGTTTACAGTTTTAACAAAATGAATGAGTGAAAGAATTTTAATAACATTTAAGAGACCAGTAGTCTAAAAGATCAAATTCTTTTTGTTATCATACTCTTGTGTGAATCTTGATGAAGAAACTAAGACTTTTGAATCTTTACCTCATATTTTTTGACATGCTACTCTTTTCAGCGAGCTAATTTGGCACAATTGCCCACGTTAGGATAAACAATTTTCTGTTTTTCTGTACATGTCATTAGGTAGATAGTTTAAAAGCTTTTCTATGCTAGCTGTATCTTTACACTTGTAAGAAATTCTCATTAGTGTCCATTTATTTGAGCTTTGGCGAATGAATGTAATCCTTGGACTGTTCATGTATTTGAGCAATAATGTTATATTGGTGAGTTGTACCGTACGATGCGATCTGACATATTAAGCTTAAATTTTACAGAATTTTCCCCCAAGAAGCGAATTGGACTCTGGATTATATGGCCCACAAGAAAGCTCTATCACTGCTGCAGATATAGAAACAAATCTTGATGGTCTTACAGTGGAGAAGGTATACGTTTCCTCTGTTTAAATGTGCAGATAATTGGTTAGTTTGTCATTTTTTAAAGATGTTATATAACGAGTTTATATTGTGTATGGCTTAAAATTTCTTAGGCTATTGAAGAAAGCAAACTGTTCATTTTGGATCATCACGACACCTTCATGCCATATCTCGACAGTATAAATGATCTGTCCTCAAAGGTCTATGCTTCTCGCACAATTCTGTTCCTCTGCAAGGATGACACCTTGAAGCCAGTTGCCATAGAACTAAGTCTGCCGTCAGGGAAGAGAAGGGTGTTTACTCCTGCAGAAGAAGAGGTCTCTAGAGCACTCTGGCTGCTCGCTAAAGCACACGTCACAGTTAACGATTCTGGACATCACGAATTGATTAGCCACTGGTAAGTACTTTTATTAAATTTCTGGGTTTTCTAAAATCTCAAAGAAACAAAAAAGTTCTATATCAATATTACAAGAGGATTAGTTATGAGATCTATTAGGCATTGGCAAGAGACATTGATTCAACATCTTTGTTAATAGTAAATGCTCCTGGATTTTCAGTGTTTTGTTGACAATCTCATTCACTGAAGAAGAGATCTAAAATCATGACATGGGGTTTTGTTGTTTTGGGTTTTCAGGCTGAGGACACACGCAGTCATGGAACCATTTGTAATTGCCACAAACAGACACCTTAGCATCCTTCATCCCCTTCATAAGCTGCTAAGCCCTCATTTCCGTGATACAATGAACATCAATGCTCTGGCTCGCCATATTCTCATTAATGCGGGAGGATTAATTGAAAAAACGGTGTTTCCACATGAGTATTCCATGGAAATATCTGCTGTAGTTTACAAAAACTGGAGATTTGACGAAGAAGGCTTACCTGTTGATCTTCTCAAAAGGTACCAAGATACTAAGTTCTGTGCATCTCAGTTCCTCTGAAATATAATTTATTTGTATATACTGACCTACAGAATTTGAGATGAAACAGGGGAATGGCAGTGGAGGATGAATCCATGCCCCATGGGCTGAGGCTTATGATCCAAGACTATCCTTATGCTGTGGATGGATTGGATATATGGTCTGCAATACAGTCATGGGTTCAGAAATATGTGTCCATCTACTACAACGATGAACTTGTAAGACGTGACACAGAGCTTCAGGCATGGTGGCATGAAATACGAAATGTTGGTCATGCAGACAAAAAGGAGGAGACATGGTGGTACAAGATGGAAACTGTAGCAGAGCTTGAAAAAACATTAACAACAATCATATGGCTGGCTTCAGCTCTTCACGCAGCAACCAATTTTGGGCAGTATGCTTACTCTGGGTACATGCCCAATAGGCCTGCTATCAGCAGAAGGTTTATCCCCGAGGAAGGATCGCAAGAGTTTTTAGAGCTTGCTAAGAATCCAGAAGTGTTTTTCTTGAAAACTGTCTCCAGTCACTTTCAAACTACTGCGGGCATTGGGCTGATAGAGATGTTGTCTAGACATTCCAGAGACGAAGTGTACCTGGGGCAGAGAGAAACAGAAGATTGGATTGATGATGAGCGCGTAATGGAGGCTTTTGAGAGCTTTAGTAAGGAGTTGAAAGAAATAGAGGAGAAGATAAACGAGAGGAATGCAGATGTAAGATTGAAGAATAGGTCAGGGCCTGCAAAGGTGCCATATACATTGCTGTATCCAAGCACTTCGGATTTTAGCAGGAAAGGGGGATTAACTGGCCGAGGAATTCCAAATAGCGTCTCGATTTAACAGACCACCTCTTTTCAGAATAAATGCATTTTATTGCATTGATTAGGCTTATTAACAATTTCTTCTGCATTTCACTTTCTGCAAACAATGTTAGCAGTGTTTCAATTTATAATGCGAAACAGCTTATGTCATTTCAACCTTACCGACCTCTTCTGCAAATACTGAAAAACCCTCATTTAGAAGGGAGATAATAAAATTATAATATTTAAATCTTTTTTAGCCGAATTTAGTTTGATTAAAAAAATTAAATAATAATTTTTTTTTTTTAATGATGGATCAAGTATGATCTGAAACATAGATTGAAAAATGGATGCAGTTTAGTTTAAAAATTTCATTTGTAATAAATCTTAAGTTTATAATTAATTTAAATTTAATGTTAGAGTTGAGTTGAAATTTGATAATTTAATTGAAATAAGTGTCATAATTGAATTAAAATAAATGTAATAGTTACATAGGATGGTGTGCTTGGTTTTGAGGATAATAGCAAAAACAATCTTGATGTTGCATAGAATTTAGATGCTAGGTACAAAACTTTTGAGTTATTTATAGTCTCAAAAAATTGTGGGTCAAGTACAACTATGTCAAAATTGATTTTTGTTAGTTAGCAAATTTGTCTTTTCAAAACAATACACAAATTAACTCTCAAATGTTCGAATGTGTTCAGACAAATCGCTAACAAACAATTGGAGATATCACCATTGAGTTGATGATCTTCCTCTACGTTTGAGAGGGGCATCTCCCTCATAAGTTACAATTTGATCTTCTAGGGTATACTTTTAATTAGAAAGCAAGAAAGACAAAATTAACATCTATGTATAGCCATAATGCAAATGTGATTATGGATTCAAAATAAAAGGGAGATAGATAAACGACACAAAGATCATCCACCCAACACCCCCGAATGATAAATAAGAGAAAGAATTGGTAATCCCTCTTTAGATATCTGAATAACTCAAAATTCACAGATTCCATATTAAACATATGTATAATCCAATAGAACAAGATAACACCAAAGAACAACAGCGAAAACTCAAAGGCAAATCTGCAGTCAAAAGGAATACACATAAACACAAAGATTTAATATATATTCCCTCCTTTTCTCTGATGAAAAACAAATAGCTCAAAGACTATTCTGCCCCTATATAAAGATTATATCTGAAACAAAAAATATACTGCACTCTCCTTTTCACAAAAATGAAATAAAAATGCCCCCTTTTGATCGAGTCTCACTTCATTTATTGTGGACATAATAAAGTATTATTCACTTAAAAAATTAAACGTTGAAAATGGCTTTAGAATAAAATAATATCTTCTAAGTAATTTTGAATGGGTGCAATGCTTGATTATCCCTTCAAAATTTAACCAGGGAGTAAAAGATGCTATTGTACGCATTATAGCAGTTGCTTTAATAACCTTTTTGTCTTGGAACAAGAGTGCCAAATAGAAATGCATTGATTTGAATACTTCATTGACCTCTACTTATATTTGACATGAATATGAAAATTAGCATTACCTATCATGTCAAGAAAATTCACCACAACAATCTTCAAGCACGTATACCCCTAAAATCATGTTAGAGGAAGAAACTTGTTCATATTAAATGGTTGAGTGTAAAATTCTTCATTTTATATGTCACCTTTGAATAGTAAGAATTTAACCCACCATGGCATCCCTCTCTATGATGCAAGGACAAAGAAGTGTTGGTCCTCTTTTGTGCATGATATAACAAATATTGTTATTAATGAGTTTCATATTTGATCTCCTCTTCACATTAAGTCGAGAAAAACATGAGGTTTCAAAATCCCATGGACTTCAGAGTCTATTTGAAAACTTTTCAAAATACTGATGAATTTTAACATTGAATTTTCCTTTGCTAAATCACTATCCTTTTGAGTGGTTTGAATTATATGTTAGGTTCCGACACAGGTTTTAAAACCTCACATCACCTCTGCCTTATGCAAAATGTCTTCATCTTTATTTATATTGATTTCTTTTTAGTTCGAGATGGAGTGTCGAGATTTGAAATCAATTTAGAAATTGACATGAAATGTCGGTGTTTTTTTTATTTTGTTCCTATTTTCAAAAAATGTGTCGAGAAACTATTTTCAAAAAATGTGTCGAGAAAACCATGGGGCTTTAAATCCCTTTTTAGGTTTCAATGCTTGATTCAAAACCTAACTAGATGCTGCTAACTTTACTTTTTATGCCTTCAAAAGTGGTTCAACTTGGGGTGTCGGGCCCCACAAAGTTTTTCTAACCTCTCTGCGGTTTGCCTTTGCCTTGGTTACATTTTGTTACTTTAGTATTTTTTGTCTTTTGCTTCGAGTACAACTTGAATGGCCAGGGTCCAACATGGTTAGGAAACTACATTGGAGCCTAATGTATGTTTTAAAACTTAATGATATATCTGACAGGTCGTGGACTCAACTAGGTGATGGAAGTTTGAGTTCGAGTGTTGAGCTCTAATGGGGTACTTAGAATTAAGACACTTGAAGACTTTAAGGCCGATCGACTCTTAGGACTAACTATGGAAAGGAATGTCAAGATTTGACAAAGGTTTTAAAACTAAAGGCAATGATCGACAACGATTTCCAGTCTTTGAGAACAAGTGAACATTATAAGTTGGTATGAGAAAGATTGTCGAATTCTAATGATAATTGGTAACTATGGCAAAACTCCAATGAACTTCTAAAAATGACTAAGTGTTGGGACTTTTTATGGGATAAATGAAGTTCCTTATACTTTAAGACATAAATTATCATAGGCGAAGAAAAAGACTAGGATTTCAGTAGGGGGAGGGAATCTTAGGCAACAATCTTGAGTTGTGAGGACTTCCTAATGTATAGGAATGATTTATAGCCCATAGGAATGATTTATAAAAAAGTTGTAGCAGTGATCTCTTTTCTTTTACCTTTTTTTATGTTTAGTTTTATCAAGGTGATGTTTACAAATGCCTTAGAGGAGATTGTTGAGTAGTTATTAGGTTATCCTAGGTCAATTCCTTGTCAAACCAATTGTAATGTAAAAGAAAGTATACCGTTTTTTATCGACTCTATAAATTGCACCCAAGTTAATATTCATCTTTGCAGCATGTTCTAAGGATTATCTTAGACATGACCTTAGTAATTTTCCTTAATTTGGATGCTAGTATTATGTTTTCTTATTTGTCACTTTCAATATCATTTTTCGTAGATGTTTGTTAATGTTTTAAAATTGATGAGCAAATATAGTGAATGTATACAAATTAAGTCTACAAATTTGATTAAATGAGCATACGATTAACCACATAAATTTGAAATTGAACTTGGAGAAGTACGTAATCAACAATATCAATAAAGAATGCACATGGAAATGGGATCAAAAGGGGGTCAAAAGTGGCTTTAAAAAAAAAAATAGTAAAAAACAATCTTAGATGAGAAATTAAAGATAGCCATACTCAAACAAGAATTGCAATGCTTAAATTATATTTTCTAAACTACTAGAATTATTTTAAAATAGTGGAGATTAAGAGGTTTAAATAGGGGGTGCATACAAGGTGCTCTTGTTTTTATCACAAAAAATGAAAAGTTGAGCACCTTGTATGATGTTTTATTAATTTTTAAAGTGGACACATTCTAAAAAATGAAAAAATGATCATGCTCCTCCAATTTTTTTGAAAACTTATTGAAACTCATTTTTTAATGTATATAGAATATAGCGTAGGATGTAAAATGTAACACATTTCAAATATGGATGAATAAATAAAAAATGACATTCAAAATACTATACATAGGTTTTTGGCAAAAAAAAAACGCTAACCAAAAAACTTGAAGATCAAAACCTTAATGTAAAAAAAATGGTTAGAAAAGTAAGAGAGAGCTTGACATTATTGTGATATGTTTTTAATTAGCATCAAAAGATTTGCAAACTTCAATGGAAATCACAATCGACATTTAGCTCTTTTTCTAAATTTCATAGAAAATATGTTTTTGATCATTGACATGCAAGTCCAACCCTTTGGGTTGGATGCTTAAGGAAAATCCAACCTTAAGAATTAGAAATATTCCAAGCAAGTTATAGTGTGAGCATATTATAAATATCTCATGCTATAAAATGAGCACATACTTTTGCAAGTAAATAATATTAAAAAAATGTCAAAAGTATGTGCATCCTATGATTTTGGATCCATGTGCTCTATGTTACCCTACAAACCATGCACTCTGGGACATAGAAACACCTTTTAATAGTTTTGACAAATTGTAATCACGCTATTTGACTAATATATCACATTTTCTTGTTTTATTGATATATAAAATTAAAATGGCATGTTTTTAATTTGAATTCAATAGTTTTCATGATTATTTTAATGTTTTAAATGATTTTTTTTTGTATTGTATTTAAATTTGATAATTGCCAATCATTGTTTTCATTATTTTGACACATTGTATATAAAATTTAACACCATGTAAAGAAAAATGATTATAAAATCAAACATGGAATGAATTTGAAACTAAGAACAAATGAGGCAACTTTGTGCAATTAAGAAATTAAATTCTGGAGTTAAAGGTACATTCTATTTAAAGCTATACTTGTCATAGAGATGGTAATTATCTTATCAATACATGGTTTGATAAATAGTGCAAAAACATTCACCTCACACTCAAGAACGTTTTTAGACACACATGATCCAATTGCTAAGTTAAGAGTTTTCATAGAACTTATCACATTATACTATCATAGAAACAATTATTATTCCTTTTCATCTGTCACCATAACATGTTACCCATCTAACCTTTATTCACAATTACTTGAAACCACACAAAACATGGTCTTCTTATGCCTACATGGTATTGGCTACAAGTGTTACATTTCAATTTCGTTGCATTGGGTCTTAGGTTTTTTTCTCTATTCTTTACTTGTACATATTTAGCTATGTATGTTTCTATTAGATGTCCATGTTTTAATGCTTGTGGCCCCACTTTTTATTGTTGTTTACACTATATAATGATTGGTTCTTAAATTACCAATATGTCATACACATAAACAACTAAAACGAAGTATGTCACCTAACTAAAACGTATAAAATATTTTTTCAATTAACATACAAACTCTATGTTTACCATTGATCTAAGAGAAATTTCCTTATTAGAGTTCTCATATAGGAATTTATCTTAAATAATACTATTTTTGTGTTGTAGGTCCTTATCTTAGTGTGCATATCAAGGTACAATTATCCCATGTGTTTAAGCAATTGGCAATACAATAGCATCACTAAATTGGTCTAATTTGCTAGTGGATAGATGTTACATGGTTCATTCTAGGTTCTTGGTTTGGCTTCATGTATTTACTCATGTTTAGGTGTCCTAGTAAGAGGTACAGTTCAATCTTATAAGGTATTTTCTTCATATCATGCCCATAGAACTTTAAACGTGAGTGCTTAAATCCTTGCACAATGGTGACGAGGAGGCAACCGATCGGAAGGAGGGTGACCTTGAACCAGCCAATCTCTAAGGTTCACAGACTCAATCGGTAAATCCCTGTTTTCAAATATCCTTACACAACACCAAGTCAAGCAATGGTTCAATTACACCAATCAAAACCTTGGAAAACCCCAAGGCTCCACTATGTCCACTTACAGACAACTAACACTTCTCAAGTTCTTGTGTGACTACACACACCTTTACATACAATGAGTGGGCTACTACCAGGCTTAAGGGTTTGAATGGCCCACTTGACCAATTCAATACATAAATCCTTGGAGGGGTGTTTTCACAACACCTGAACACAAATGAAACATGATTTCATGATTTAGATCCACTGGAACATCAAATTTGACTCACTTGCCCACAAACTTGAACCGGTTGCTATTAGGCCTCCTTTTAAGGGAATCGGGTGCTAACTTTTGACACCCTGAAGATCTAGGCAAACAAATTATGTTTTCGGATACCCTTTTGGGATTTCTCAACAATAGCTCAGTTTTCGGTATCGGATCAACTTGCAGATCTTCCAACCGATGTTGCACTAACATACCTAATAGGGCTTTTTGACCTATTTGACTGAACGCCTTTCACAAACTGGTTTAGTTCTCCTCATGGGTGACCATAATTGACCATGAAATGTCATTTAAACCTCCAAAGTACTCTACTACCACATTCAAACCCTTTTTCAGTTCTCTACCACTCAACTCTCACGCATTGCACTCATCAAACCGGTTTGTCACATAGAGATGCCAGACCCAGGGTTAGTTCTCCATCCTCTTCACCCTGTTGTGTCCTCTTAATGGATTTTGGTACTAAAATATGATACAGTGGCCTATCATCTCCTATAACGAATGAGTGTTCAGTTAAGGATTGATAGGCCAAAACCCATTATTGCAGTCAAACCCTAGGGTTTAAGGGTTTAGGATACCCGATAGAGATTTGCTTGTAGAATGGGGCAGCGATCACTTCAAGACTTCAAAATGAAATAAAAACAAAGGTAAAACGATCTATTTTTAAGATCTATGCCATGAACATTCTTACCAATCCACCTTTAGTATGCAATCAACAAAAATTAGATGATTTTTCCAAGTTTCCAATAGTTCGTGATGCTTCCAATTCCTTTCCAAATTGACCAACACAACCAACATACATTCTTTGGTGTTTGGGGCCTTTAAAGGTGTTTCCCAAATGAACACAACCTCCTCCAGCCATTTTTCAAACCGAACTGACCGTTGGAGAATCACAACTTACAAAAAGTGCAAAATTGTCAAGACAACAAATTGACAATATGACAACTTTTGCATAATTCAACCAACTTAGACTCTAGACTGTCATAGTTCCCCAAAATGATTAAATTTGATTCTGAAACATAAAAAATGACTCAAATAGACTTGTGGTCACTTGATCCCTCAATTTAGACCATTGTGACCCTAGATGACAATTTGACCCAAACATGGACAAACTTGTCACACTCCTAGGACATTGAATTACAAAAAGGACCCATAGGGTCTTATTACATTACTTCTAACTAATATAAAATCATCTTGTTCTTGGTTTATGCCTTCATAGGTAGGTGCTCCTGCACAAAATGCCCAATGCATGTTCTCTTTGGTGCCAATTATATAGAAATAGCTTCATACAATCATTTGCATGTTGTATTATAATTGATCATTTACTACTTATATCTAGTGAGTAAATTTGATTCAAAACACTTTTTATTTTCAAATGACTAATTTTGCTAGCTTTCCTATCTTCATTATTTCTATGTGCCTAGCATTCTAGCAATCTCTTGTCACATCCATTGGTTTTCCTATGACCACTAGCTTTGATCTATCCACTTGTTCTCTGTGAACATTATTTGTTAGAAATGCATTGTGAACCTTATTTGTTGGAAATGCATATTGAAATATTTTTTCAAGTGTTAAATTATTCAAATATTTCCCAAACAATAAATACTTAAGTAAAATGACAATAGTGCTAATAATAATTATAAAGGACCATATTTAGGAGGTATAATAAATATAAGTTTTACACACACATAACATAACACTTGGCATTGAAAGCACCTAATATTAAATATGTCAATATAATGAGTTCAATGGTGATCTTTGGTTGTCGAAATCATAAGTCACGTAACATGCTAACTTCTCACAATTGTCTCTATCTTGATGGGGATCCACCTAAAGTTTTAGAACCTTAATTCATCTATTTACCACCCTTGCTAGGTGTATAGTAATCTTTCATGTTCTCTATTCCTTCTTAAACTTGCATTTTTCACCATGACCCATGTTAAGCTATAAGTTTGTAGGGTCATATAGGCAACCTAGCCTAGAAAAAAAACAATGATCCACCTTCCAAGAGGAGTAATCTTATCAGTTTCGGTTGGCATTTGAATAATATAGTCATTATAGTTTCTACTTTTTCCTCTAATTAACAACAGTCTTGAGTCTTGATGAGCCATACACTCCTAACTATTTTTCCTCTTTCATCTAGTTGTGAGTTAATTTTCCTATTTAAACCACTCACCGCTCATGTAACTATGAGCCAACTGATAAAACATTTTTTCATAAAGTTTTATTTTGATCAAGATAAGCTCACAAGAAAAGGGACCAAACCCATTAAAAAAGGTTACAACACAACCATAGAAGCTAACAAAACCGGTCTCACTAGGAGAGGCTAAAACAAAACTAAAACAAAAGATAGAAAAGCAAAAAACCAAAAGAAGAGGACTGCAATGACAACTACATATCAACACAAAGTTCCATGTCATTAATGGCTTGCCACTTATGATTGAGGAACTCTAGCTTTTTGTCAAGCAAAACCTCTTTAAGAACTCCTCTCTACTCATCATCTTGGATTAGAGGGATATCAAAACTAGCAACAGATTTACATTCGGTAGCCTTGTTTTCATTACTTCTAGTAGCAAGGCTAAAAAGGGTAGGATTAGTTTGAGCAATAGTCACATCCACCTAGTTTTTTTATTTTTCTTTTCTCCAACTCAATCTAGAAAACTTGAAGAGTAGTAGTGGTATTATTGAATGAATCTTTACTAGAAGCAATAATTTCCTCCATATTTCTTAGGATAGTCACGCGATTCACTTTGAGAGATTTCACATCCTTCACCAAACTTATCCACTTATCAAAATTTTCAACCAAATCCTTAACCTCCTCCTCAAGGCTCTCCCACTTTTCAAAATTCTCAACCAAGCTTTTAATAAACTCCCTAACATATTCATGTATCTCCTCATTCTAACATCCAAGAGAGGGACTCTGGATTATGTGTTTTTCTCTTGACAACATGTCATTGGGCAATTTGCCACTTGGTGATATCATTTTGAATATTAATTTCCTTATATATAGTATTGATTTTCTCCTCTAATAGGCCACAAGATTTGCACATAGGGATACATTCAATGGGGCTTGAAGGAATGAGATTTTGATGAATAATGATAGAATGAACCTCTATAGTTGAGGATTGTATTCTTTTAGTTTTGATCAATGAAATTAACCAAGGCAGAAAAAATAGTATGGGAGCCCTCCTTAGTGGAAAACTCTTTAGAGGGGATCAAGAAGGGTAATGGCTATGCAACATTATATTTAGCACCTGATGTATTTTTTGGTGTTTTTCAAAATGAATATTAAAAACACAGGTTTTTTCAAAATCAATTGTACAAAAACGCATCACATTCAAAAAACCATTTTTTAAAAATCATGTGTTTTTAATCTTCATTTTGAAAAATAGGAAAAAATGGAAAAATACATTGGGTGCTAAATATAATGTTGCATAGCTAGCGCCATTAAGAAGGGGAGAGGACTATATCTAAATGGGAGGGATGGGGGTCATAATATTGAATAGGGAGTTGGGAGGGGTAGCTTCCTCATCAGAAGAGGAAATGTAGAGGCTAATTGGAGGTTTATTAAAAGAGACAAATTTGGGTCCAACAACAAAAGAAGGGTCCATAGAAGGAATGAGGGAAAATTTATCCTAGAGGCAGTCATGCAACTTAGTAGGGATTGCCAAGCCATCTTTAAGCTTTTTTAGGGTGATGCCCCTTTTGACCAAGCCATAGAGGGGTTGTACACGTGATTGAACAAATAGAATTGGAGTTAGGGTCATATTGTAATGATAGGTAGTATATAAGCCCTTGGTGTAGGGGGAGATCCTTATCATGTAACAAGACCTTTTGAACATAATAAACTAAAAAGGAATAAAGCTAGAGAGTAAACTTCGATATAAACTTTTTCCTAGATGGTTCAACATTGGGAATAGGTAAGAATGAAACCTCTTAAGTGACCTTCTCAAGTGATATGCCTCATTAAGACTTCAACGGCCCGCTTCAAAACTCTAGGGATATTATCTCTATTGTAACCATTTTGTAGTCTATTAAACTTCTCACCCTTTTTAAGGAATCTTACTATAGCGACTTAATAATTCCATTTCACCTTTTTGGGATGCAAGTCCATTCTAAATTAATACTAGTGGCCTTTACAACCATACCCAAGGAAACCTAAAAGGAAATACCCCTCACATAAACCATTCCCACTTTTCACAAGTCAACAAAACTTAGTAGAGAGAAGAATTTCATACTCATTTGTTGCTTCTAGGTAGGGGGATAAGTTTCCTCTCTATAGGATGGATCATACCTCTTTCTTATTTTTAACACTTTAATATTTTTTTGGGATTAGTTAGTAATAGGTCATCTCCCATGGTGGACAAAAGGTGGAAATTGGCAAGAAGAAAACAAAAAGGGGAAAAAGTATCACAATATTAGGTTAGGCAAAAATATCTCTTATACTTGTTGAGAAAATTCAAGATGAAAGATATAACATCCTTCTAATTCTTTTCATTATAGGTAGTTATGTCGAGAGTAAAAGAATTTGTGTTGATGAGATGTCCTAGTACATCATCTAATAGGAGGAATATCATTACCTTGTGACTCATTTTTAACTTAATTTCCTATATGGTTTGGAAGGGAGGATATCTCATTCCATATCATGATCTTATCAACTTAGGGGCTAAAGTTGGCAAAAAGATTAGCCCCCATATTACCTTATCGAAACATATTTTGGTTTATAAATTCTATTAAGCTTCTAATATTCGATGTAGCCTCTCCAATGATGTCTTCATATGTACGTCAAGGTTTAGACTTGGAGCACATAATGTCTATAATGTTTTTGGAGTCTTCCTCTATAATCACCATTTTTATACCTTTGTTGATAGCTATGTGTATACTATGGTAAACAACAATATCCTTGACAAAATTAGAGGATTGGACTCCCAAATTTATAGTGTAAGCATAGATCAATTAACACATGTTATCTCTCATGATATCATCCCCACCCAGTTGACTTAGGTTCCCTTTCTAGTAGAACCATCAAAATCGAGTTTGAACCAATTAGAAGCAGAGGGGACCAAATAGTAAACTTGCAAGAAAATAGCTTGGAGAGATGATCTTTGAACAATTTGCTATAAATTCCCCATCTTTTAGTTATCTTTTCTTGCGGTCCAAGGGATTACTTTTAGTCTTTATGAAATCAGCCATTTAATATTTTCAATAATTTTTTGGAAGGTGAAATCTGCCACAACATCCCAAGGTGTGTGTGGGTGTTAGTTTCTAAAGATAGAAAGTGATTTTGTTGAGAAGGAGTATCAAGAAAAGAGTAAGATGAAACTAGGATGCCTCCACATCACATTGCTAGAAGATTTTTATCCTTTCATCTAAGAATAGAATCACCTTAGAAGTTTACACGTATCTTAACAAGGACAACTCCCAAATGTCCCATTACTAGCCTCTAGGTTTTCCATGTATACCAAAGAAACAAATGCAAATTTATTTTCTACTAAGAAATATCTAATATTAGATCCTTTTATTTCCATCAATACAAGAACCCAAAAGAAAGAAGAGTAGAAGATAAACCAATTAAAACTAGATCCTCTAAGGACATGGTGCATGACAACTCCAAAGAAGCTTTGACTAAAGATTCAATTAGGTTTTCTTGTTTTAATTTTATATAAGACTTTTATTTTATGTGGTAGCTTAAAAGTAGTAATTAGATAACCAAGAAACATCTAATGATAGTAACAATATATTATTGCTTCTTAGTTATGAAACAATAAATTATGGCATCTTTATTTCTTATATTAAACTAATTTTGCTTCCTCCGTTTAAAAATATATAATATATATTTACTATTGTAATTTTCTTGAGAAGCTCTTGATAACAACATGAGGTAATTTAATCCAAAACTTCAACATACTCAAAATCAAAATTTAAATACCCCCAAAAAAAGTTTAAATTGCATTCAAATCACATAGATTAATTAATTAGAAGTAGTCTTTGGATATATATTGTCGCGATTAAAACACTTCGTTGGTGAAGCGGCCACCAAGGTTCAAATCCCTGTTGGACCATTGTGCTTGCAGGCCTTGTGTCTTCGCTGGGCCATTGTGCTCGCAGGTTTGAACAAGTGAAGTGTGGGGATAAGGTCCCTAGTTGTGGCCTCATCGGTTCATAGCTCCGGGTCAAAAGTGTTTCATGTGGAGCTGGAGGGCGTGTCTTGCCAGCGTCGCCAGTCACATTAAAAAGTTTACCAGACATTATTTAAAAAAAAAAAAATTAATTATAAGTAGTTGAGTAGATCATATTTTATTCAAGAAGAAAAAAGATCGAATATCTTTATTTTTACATGCATTACATTAATTCAATTAGGCAGATCATTTAAACTCATGAAAAGACAAAAAGAAAGAAAAATCCCTTCATCACAATACAAGGCATTCAATGACATTTCAACAAAGTTGACAACAAGAAAATCTTGTTGGCCAGTCAGTCAACACCTCCTTGGGATTCACGACATGATTTCCTCCAGCCTCCTGTGGATCCTTGTCTCTGTCCACTCTTCCGTTCACTGGTAGCTCGAGCTTTTGGTGTAACGACAATGGTGATTCCAACAATTGGTATCAGAGCGTTGGGTTATGGGTTCGAATCCTAGGAGGTCACCCTGTGGTCTCCTTAAAAGAAGTTCGCGGAACCCCAAACGATGTTGAGGGGGGATTGTTGGCCAGTTGGTCAGCACCTCCTTGGGATTCATGACATGGCTTCCTTCCGCCTCCCGTGGATCCTCGTCTTTGGGACCTCTCCTGTTCACTGACAACTTGAGCTTTTGGTGTAACGACAATGGTGATTCCAACACTAAAATCTAAAACAAAACAAGAAAAATCAAACAAATAAAGGAAAATTAACACTAAGAATTGTCTCTCAAATTTCTCACTCTTCCATCACTTGTGCTAGAACTCTTTCCCAATGTGTCTTGGAATCAAGAAGAATTAGATTGAGGCAATTTAAGATGAGATAATCAATCCATAAAGAAATGATATCTACTAAGAGAAAGACTAAGAATAAGTAACGACTATTAAGTAGATCCAAGAAGCTAATGAGAAAAAGGCACATAAGGGATATTTTTCATGCAAGAAAGTGAATTTTCTTATAGGAACTCATTGAACTTGTTTATTTTAGGATCACAACGATAATACTTCAATTATTTTCAAGAGATGTCTCTCACACCCTAATAATCCCAATTCCTGGATAAAAACCATATTCTACCACTTGGTACTCCTTCATGAGGTAACTAAACCAATTGTTATGAATTCCACTTCACATGATCATACCATTGTCATCCATATGATTCTTCTTAGACACAAATAGAGTAAACCATCAAATTATCCACTTCTTAACTAGTTTTTTAAAAAATGAAAAGAAAAAGAGAAGGGATCATTTGGTGTATGTCATCAACATGTGGGCAATTTTAAGTTAACCTCATTCACTATTATGGTGATTATATTTACAATCACAACCATAAGGTGAAGCATATTGATAAAAATATAATCAATGATCAAAAAAATGTTCATAATTCAAATAAATATCAACAACGTAAAAATTTTAAGACATGATGAAAATTGATAACCAACCATGTATAGATAAAGAAGATGATAGAAATGTGGGTAAAAGTACAAACCAATGTCACACTTTGATATAAATGAATTAGCAACACAAACACATATTTTCAATTTGTTGGATGCTGCTGAGAGTTTGCTGGAATAATGTGTTGTCATTGATGTCAACATATTCTTCTGTGTATTCTAGTGTTGCAGTCAGATTAAATGAGTTGGTTTGGTCAGTGTGTTGCAGTTGAGCTGATGCGGTTTAATGGATTTAGAGATACTTATCTCTAGTTGATTCAACATAATTTTTAGTGGTCTGCGTGATGTTTTGATTGAGTTATGAGATCCAATATTGAGATTGATATTCAACTATTCATGTTATTCAGTATTCTGGTTTGTGCTCTAAATTTCTCCAGAATTTCTATATCTTTAGTTGCAGATGTATGGGATGTATTCCTGGACATTGATGTGTATCGTCAGTTCAATTGGTTCATGATTTGGATGTCCACAAGCGAATATTTCATGTTGACAGTTAGTTATGATGTTGATCTTGAGCTCCGGTGATGAGATGGTAACGATTCTGGTAATCCAAGTTGTTGCGGTTGTTGTGATGCAATTCACGTTGCTTGTGAATATTTCTAGATCATTTTCTATGAGTATTGGTGGTTTGCATTGATCGTTGTGCGAGTTATTGAATATTTTTCGTGTTCGGTGATGTTCTTTGTGCTATACGACTTTCTTGGTGGTTGTAGCGTGTTGCAGATGACCAAGGCATGATTGTTGGAGGTGTTGCATTTTTGCAGTGTTGATTTGGGTCTAGACTATGTCTTAGCCGACATTGTTTTGGTCTGCATATGTTGTTGTAGCATGTGAGGTTATTATTTTGTAATTTGTATAGAGGGTTTAGCCGACCTTGAAACATAGGTTGATGTCCTATATAAATAAATGTAATAATCATGTAAGATATATCTTTGTGAAGGTCTGTGATCCTTGAGTGTGTGTATGATCAGAGAGAAGTTAGGGGTAATTTCCCCTCCTATTAAGACCTAAGATGCATGGATTTGCATCAGTCCGTTGAACTTCACATTGATATATTGTGATCTGGATTGATGAGTGAGGCTACTACTCAGGGGGAGTAGTCAGTGTTGGTGTTTAGATTTGTGTTGAGGGAATCACGATTCCTGAACCTTTGTCATTGATATCAAAGGGAGAGAGAAGCATGTGAAAAACCCTAGTGAATTCTGAGTTTTGTAATTTGAGTTGATCCTTGTGACTTTGATGGATATTGCTGAGGGATAATTTCTTTCTTTGCATTGATTTTATTTTCACATTCATATGTTGCCATCAATGCTAAAGGGGGAGATTGTTGGATGATGCCGAGAGTTTATTGGAATGATGTGTTGTCATTGATGTCAACATATTCTTCTGTGTATTCTAGTGTTGCAGTTGAGCTGATGTGGTTTAATGGATTTAGAGATACTTGTCTCTAGTTGATTCGACATAATTTTTAGTGGTCCACGTGATGTTCTGATCGAGTTATGAGATCCAACATTGAGATTGATATTTAGTTATTCATATTATTCGGTATTCTAGTTTGTGCTTCGAATTGCTCCAAAATTGCTATATCTTTAGTTGCGGATGTATGGGATGTGTTCTAGACGTTGATGTGCATCTTCATTTCGATTGATTCATGATTTGGATGTCCACAAGTGAATCTTTCATGTTGACAGTCAGTTATGATGTTGTTCTTGAGCTCCGGTGATGAGATGGTAATGATTTTGGTAATCCGAGTTGTTGTGATGCAATTCACATTACTTATGAATATTTCTAGATCGTGCTCTATGAGTATTGGTGGTCCGCATTGATCATTGTGCAAGTTATTGAAGATTTTCTGCATCCGGTGATGTTCTTCGTGTTATACGACTTTCTTGGTGGTTGTAGCGTGTTGCAGATGATCGAGGCATGATTGTTGGAGGTGTTGCGTGTATTCGTTGTTGATTTGGGTCAACATTATATCTTAGCCGACATTGTTTTGGTCTGCATATGTTGTTGTAGCATGTGAGGTTATTATTTTGTAATTTGTATAGAGGGTTTAGCCGACCTTGAAACATAGGTTGATGTCTTATATAAATAAATTAAGATATATGTCTGTGAAGGTCTGCGATCCTTGAGTGTGTGTATGATCGATTTGTATGTGTGAACAAGTGATTTCATCTTTTGGAAGTGAAGGAGAGAAGAGAAGTGTTGCAAAGAAGACTGCATATCCAGACATATGCAGATGCTATTTTCATAGTTCACGTAATCCAGATTGTTGTTTGAATGTTTTTGTAAGTCAGTGAGACTTACTGTAAGGCAGTGAGCTTTCCCTTAAGGTTGCAACCTTTCTGGTTTTCTTGTTTGAGCAGTGAGCTCTAGGCAGTGTGCCTGAATGCATGTGCATTCCCCATTGTAATATTTCATTTACTCCTAATAGGGTATTATCTCATTGTGGGTAGGTTCCCACTGTGGATTTTCCCTTAACTGGGTTTTCCACGTCAAAAATCTTGGTGTTATGTGTGTTATTGATGTGGTGTTGTTTAATGCTTTAACTGTTCATTATCAGATCAGAATTGTGGTTTAAGTTGCAGAAGTTTTTTGGTGCAAACTGATTCACCCCCCCCTCCCACCCCCCCTCTCAATTTGCTACATTGTTAACCCATCAAATTACCCACTTCTTAACTAGTTTTTTAAAAAAAGAAAAGAAAAAGAGAAGGGATAATTTGGTTTATGTCATCAACATGTGGGCCATTTTAAGTTAACCTCATTCACTATTATGGTGATTATATTTACAATCACAACCATAAGGTGAAGCATATTGATAAAAAAATAATCAATGATCAAGAAAATGTTCATAATTTAAATAAATCTCAACAACATAAAATGTTTAAGACATGATGAAAATTGATAACCAACCATGTATACATAAAGAAGATGATAGAAATGTGGGTAAAAGTACAAACCAATGTTACAGTTTGCTAAATGAATCAGCAACACTAATAAAGATATTCAATTTTGACTATATAAAAGTGGCTTTTATGTTTCGAATTTAAAAATGATATTAAAATGAAATGTAGAAATCTTGATGAATTTTATGTTTAGTTTTTTATTTTTTAAAAAAATTGGTTCGATATTTTCTTTATAAATTTAAGGGCGAATTTTGAATTGTTGAAAATTTCAGAAAAAAGTGAGGTCAAGTTAATGTCACAAAAAAAGAGAATACAATTTTATTTTTTCTTGATTTTTTTTCCCAAATAGGTAACTTTTATATCTAGTGCATGGGGAAAATTTTTGAATTTTTTTAATCTTGTAATTACGTTCTAAAGTGAAACATGTCCCTTTTTTTTCGATTTTGTCCCATTTGACCTAAATATTTGAGGCACTTAAAGAATGAATCTTAAAAAAATTCAGTAATAGAAAATGTAGTGCTAGAAGTCTACTTTCCAAATATGTAATTTATTTTAAATACCAGATCTTAAAAAGGAAAATTGAATAGGCATTACTAAAACGTATAGTTTAAAAGTCACTTTTTAGGACCATACCATGCCCGTGTACGACAAGCATAATTTGACCTAAATGAAACTATTTTTCTTTATCCTTTTGGAAAAAGATCTATAACTCACTCATCTTTGATGAGGATATTTTTTTGTAATTTTTTTCCATATATATATATATATATTTTTTTTTTTTTGTTATTTTTTAATTGGGCATAATCACTGTTTTGAAAAATCCGCGTGTACGACAAGCATAATTTGACCTAAACTTAACATTTTTAAATTTTTTTTTTTTTAAACTGTATAGATTTGTCTGTAGTTTGATGCCATATAAATTTTTTTTCAAAAAACTTAAAAACAAAAAAGTTATTAAATTTTTTAAAAACTATGTTATTTCAAGTTTATGGATCTCTTTTATTAGAAATTATTTTAAAATTAAAAATATTGATCCATTCTCTTAAAAAATTATATATTTGGAATCTAGACAGTTTGTACTATAATGGGTTTTTGTTGTTTAAAAAAATTCTAAAAATTAGGTGTTCAGATATATTTTTGAACTCATTTTTTTGTATGTTGCTTGATTTAGGCTTGAAGTTGCAGGTCAAACCAGTTCCGAGCCTCAGGTTTGGCTTTCCTAACCATTTACCAAGCCTATTTCTGAACCTAAAAGTGGGCCCCCAAAAAATCTTTTTACAAACGGGATCCCGTGTTGAGAATGGGATCCCGTTCTTTATTGCAAATTATTTAAAAAAAAAAGAAGCAAACAGGATCCTGTTTCGAATTAAAACGGGATCCCGTTTGCTCTTACCATTAATTTTTTTTTTGAATTATATAAATATATGATCATTTAACATAATAAAACATGTCGATTCAAATGTGTGAGTTTTTAAATGATATATTATGATCTAGTTGTCCTTTGGATGCTTTTTGGTTGCAATTTTATATCCATTTTTTGAAGGTGGTATTTATTGCATAAGTTTTTAGTCATGGGGTCTAAACAACGTCAGAAGAAGAAACAAAGGAAGAAATTGACCATCGAGGAAATTCAAGAAGAACGAGAGAAGGAAGCCAAACGTCAAAGGGATAGAAGAATGACGATTCGACAAATGAATAATCCTGATGCTTCTGGATCCACAACAATGGAAGAGACAAACATTCAAGACGATGCCTTGGGGGATTAGATGGACGTAGATGATGCAATTATGGATGATGATGATACGAATGAAATAATTATGAAAAATATTCCAAGTACAACATCCTCAAATCCAGGTACATCTTCAAATCCTTCTCTGCAAGACATGGATAATGTGATTATAGGTGATCTTCATATTGTTGATTTAGTAGAAGCTGGATATACCAATGTTGAGATTGATAGAATTGTCCATGAAAATGAAAACCTTCATGTTGGTAGAGATGAAATTCTTTTGAATGTTGAAACTGAAAATCCTTTTGAACATGGTGAAAATGAAAATCCTCCAATTGTTGAAGATCAGGGAAACTTTTTTAAAAAATGTTTTGTATAATCTTCCTAGTAAGATTTCTTGGAGATAGATAAGAACATATGCCAATAGAATATACAAAGAATTTTTTTATTGAAAAAAACTTGCAATTCAATGTCAACTTATGATGCAATTGATGAGAATGTGGAAAATGAGAAAAGTGATGAAAAAAATAGGCATCTATGTGAAAGCATAAAAAAAAGATGAATCTGTTAAGCATGTTATGTCTACTGTTGCAAGTGCCATTGAATCTATTGGTACAATGAGTCGATCTAAAGATAAGAATGCGGCATGACGAGCTATAACAACTGCCATAGTGAATAAAGCAACCTTGAATAAAAGGATGGTAAGCAACATTAGTGGAATTTTAAAGATGCATCCTAAAACATTGGTTATAGCAGCTAAAAGAAGAGAAAGTATTGAAAGTGATCCAATCAACCAAAGTTGGAGTTTTAGTGGTAGACTTTGCAGGTCAGATATGAAATTGAATATTGAAGTGAAATCTTTGGTTGAAAAGTTTTGGCATGATAATACAAGGGTATCATCTAATGCTAGAGATGTTCTAAAGTTGAGAGTGGGGTGTAAAATTCGTGACCCTCATCCAAAACACCTATTAGACACAACTCAAACTGAATTTTATAGAAAATTTTTGGATGAAGTTTTGTTACCTGGAAACATCACTATAAGTCAAAGATCATTTGAAAAATGCAAGCCCTGGTATGTGAAAATTAACAAGCAAAGAGTCTCTTGTTGTTGTAAAACGCACGTGCAATTTCATTACTATTATGATGTTTTTCGATACACACGTTGTGTTTTGCATAGTAACATGCTTATCCAGGAATGTGGTATTGATATGCCACCTGAATCAATCAAAGAATTTGTAGCAAGTTTATTTTGTCAAAGAATCGATGGACAATTATTTAATTTACATTCATGTATTTCTGGACAATGTTCTAGTTGTGGCAATTTTTCATCACTAGTAGAATGTATGCATGAGAGTAGTGAAATTGATTTTGGACAACAACTAGTGGATGTTAGAAGATTTAAGAATGTTGAGTATCCCTTAAAGGATGGAAAAATAGGAAAGCGTGTCGATTTAATCACAGAGAAGGTTAGTGTTCATGCATTCATGTCAAAATTTAAAAGTAAGATTGTACCAAAATATGTGACACATTCTCAACATGCTAGATGGCTTGATTCTCAATTTCGCACATGTAGAAATACATTTCCAGTTGGAAGTATACTATCAGTGGTGGACTTTGCAGAAAACTACACTCTTAAGCCACAAGAGGAAATTCAATCTCAATATTACAATTCCACTCAAGTTGCTATTTTTGTTCATATTGTTTATAGACACGTAGATGATAGCACAGAGGATGATAGAAAAATCCTAAGGGAGTATCATTTCTATGTGAGTGATAATAGGATGCACTCGTTAGAGTTTGTTCAATATTGTTTCAGCATATTCTATAGAAATATAAGAGAAAGAGGAATCCAAATGACAAAACATCTTATATGGTCAGATAATTATACTGGACAATTCAAGAATGCTCAAATGTTTTATTGGTTAAGCAGGGCTCACAAGGAATACAATATCCAACATATATGGAGTTTTTTTGAAGCTGGACATGACAAAGGAGAACATGATGGAGCTGGTGCATGTGTTAAAAGAATTCTTGCTAGAAAGCAATTAAATTTTGAAGATAATGTAAAATTTAAAGATGCACGTGCAATTGTAGATTGGTGCAACACAACCTTATCTACTGGATCAAGTGTGAACTCCACAATTCAACGATTCTTTTGGTTAGTTGAAGAGGAAAACATTGTGCCGAAACTTGATTGTGAGACAATTAGCGGATCAGCGAAATGGAATTCATTTAAGAGTTCAAATGCAAGCACGTGGACTATATGGATAAGGGAACTTGCATGTTTTTGTCAGTTTTGTATTTTAGGTGATTCTGATGTATGTGAGAATACTGAATGGGTTGAAGATTGGAATCAAAGATCGTTGACTCCTACTCAAGCACAAGATCATATTAACACAATTGAAGATAATGATGAACTATTTGCATCAGATGATTATGATCGTGTTTCAGACCTTGTACAGAAAGGTAATCATTTTTTATTATTTTGTTGGCCATTTAATAAAATTAGTTTCAAACTTTTTTATATTTGGTGTAAATTAAAAATGGCATTTTTTAAATTCTAAATTGTGATAATTTATTAATTTTTTGTTTGTCTAGGACATGTGTATGCCATTGTTGCACTCAAGGACAATGAAGAGGAAACAAAATATTGGTTGGCTCAATGTGTTGAGACTAAACACAAACTAGTTAATCCTCGAGAAGATGACGATGGTTTTCATTATCCGACTGGTTTAGTGGTAGTTGTTGGAACTTGGCTAAGGAAATATTTGACAGGGAAGAATGGTTTGCTTTCTTTTGAAGATTATGAAACACATAAGAAGATAACACACTACTCGCATTTGATTGTTGCAACAAATATACAACTAGTGAGATATCGCGGCAGACCTAGTAATAAAAAGTTGTGGACAATTTCTATGGAAGATCACGAGACAATTACAGATGCTTTGGAAAAAAGAGAGGATGCAGATGGTACAATGGAATAAGTATTTAAATAAAGAGGTATCTATACATGTTAAATGTATGTATGTATATATTGTGTACATGTATAATTTCTTTTTATTACATACCATTTGATCATATAGATGGTTTAAATATTATTGTTTGATATATATAGGTCCATCCCCTTATTGAGAGCTCTTACACAATTGTGTTACATGTAATGGAATAAGTATTTAATATATAGAGGTACATATACTTGTTTTAAAATTATGTATGTCTTTTGAATGATTATACTTGCTTTAAAATTATACTTCAAATGATCCTCTTTTAAGGCACATGTCCTATTTCTAGTTTGATCCCCTTAAGCCACATGTCCCAATTGTACACCCATGCCCTTAAGCCGAGTCATGTCCTAATCAATTAATCTCCCCTTAAGCCATGTCCTATAATTGAGTTCAAATGATCCTCTTTTAAGGCACTAGTCTTATTTCTAGTTTGATCCCCTTAAGCCACATGTCCCAATCGTACGCCCATCCCCTTAAGCGGATTCATGTCCTAATCAATTAATCTCCCCTTAAGCCATGTCCTATAATTTAGTTCAAATGATCCTCTTTTAACGCACATGTCCTATTTCTAGTTTGATCCCCTTAAGCCACATGTCCCAAATTGTACACCCATCCCCTTAAGCCGAGTCATGTCCTATTTTGCTATTTTAAATTAAATTTGACTTACTTAATATACATGCATTTAACAAATTATTTCTAATTAAGTTTTGATTAATTTTTTTTTGTGTGCTTGTAGGTACATCTTGTTACCAGGCTTTTAATTGTGGAGATCTAATTTAAAATCTCTAGATTGCTTTTGAAATTGTGGCGATCTAATTTATCTAGATCACTTTTGAACCTTCTTTAAATGTCTTAGATTGGATCAAACTTATATAATACTTTAGATTTTAGAATATTGAGTTAGACTTTAATATATATATAGATTTAAGACGTGTGGATCTTGAAAATTTTTAATTTGAGATACATGGATGAAGCTAAATTATTATATATTCAAGAGATGCACCTGGATTAAACTTTTTTATATTTAAGCTTTTAGTATGTATATATGTGTGCATGTACATGATAATATTAGAAATTATCAATTGCTTTGAATTAAATTTTTAATGTATACAACATTTGTGTGTGTAAACATGTGTTATTTGGAAAAATATCAAAATTGCAAGTGTTTTATTTTTAATACATGATATATATGTACATGTGTACAAGTGTGCTATTTTTATAAATATCAATTCCTCATGTGTGCCTATGTGTTCTATTTCACTTGCTATTTTGAGATGTGGATGAATCTCTAAATTATTATTTTTAATTTATGTGTTCAAAATTGCACTTGCTCATACTACATATATGTGTTCAAAATTGCACTTGCTTCATTTATTTTTAATCTATTTATTTGGTTTTAGTATCATGTAAGTACACATACACATACATATATAGATTTAGATTAAAAATAAATGAAATTTACATATAGCTTGAGATGATTATAAATAAATAAATAAATGTATAAATATAATGTCCATGAAACACATGTATGTATGTGTACTAGAGAAGTGAACACTCCAACGTAAAACATATATATATCACATGTACAAGTACTGCATATATGTATATCAAGTCTAGATGTGTGATGATCAACAAGTCCACATGTGGTCAACATGAAATATAATAAGTGTACGTGCAAAATAAACAAGTCCACGTGTACGCACAAAATAAACAAGTCCCAGTGTGTACACATGTATGTATCAAGTCCATGCTCAAAATGAAATATATAATCAAAGTGCGCAAAATAAACAAGTCCCATGGGATGGAATGATCAAATGTCAGTAAACTGCATGAAACATGTAACAAATCTAGCCCCTAAAATGAAGACGGATGTAAGCCCTAAATATGATCTAGATTCCTCTTCAAGCCATGTGGACGAAGAGGAGAAGATCCACTCTGCAAGACAAAAATGTTCAAGTTTGTGAGAGTTCTACGTAGTTCATGTTCACACACACACACACACACACACACACACACACACACACACACACAACACACACACACACACACACACACACACACACACACACACACACACACACACACACACACACACACACACACACACACACACACACACACACACACACACACACATATAAACAATTTAAAAATTTCAATTATAAGTTTAGTAGCACATACGTGTACATGAGTAGGCTCATCTCCTCTAGACTCTATTGAGGGCTCTACATCTCTAGGTGCTATAGGGGCAGTCAATGGCACTGGTATCTCATGCTATATATAGTACATGAACACACACACACACACACACACACACACACACACACACAGAGATCAAGATCAATTGATGATTTAAAATAGGAATTTAGACCTAATTTACATTTAAAATGTTCATTTTGAACTAGAGATAATTTAATGATCATACACATACATACCCGACTCAGATAATCTCCTCCAAGCATTGCAGTATCCGGGGCGACATAAAAAAAACTGAGCCACTATCAACAAGATCCTACAAGGTATTTAAAAAAGAGTTGCACGTGTCAATTATATGTATCAATTAATTTAATTTTTAAATAAAATATGATTCTGAAACTTGTATCAATTTTTTTTAATTTAAATCAACATTAAATACCTGAAATGATGATGATGTCTATAGAAAACTATCAAGTGGATCAGGATGATCATATGGCCCATCTGGATGTAAACTCATCCTGATGATCGTGTCCACCTGTACAACAAAATTAATTAAATCTAGATATTAAATCAAATGTACATGATGTTTATTTATTTATTTAAAATATTGAATGTAAGTTTGATGAACAAAATTAATTAAATCTCTAAATATATATATAAATTAAGATAGAGTGTCAACGTATCGAATCTCTCTGCTCATCCGCAACAACCGATGTTGGAGGAGCTACACTCACCACAGTGGCAAATGGGTAATCCGACGTGGAAGTCGGTGTCGTAGTGGCCCCAAACATGGGCTGGAGACATGCAAATGTGTAAATAGTGAAGACATATATATATATATATATATATATATATATATATATATATATATATATATATATATATATATATATATATATATATATATATATATATATATATATATATATATATATATATATTGTACATGTATGTACTGGATCTCCCCATACCTGTTTACCACGTAAATCATGATCTATGGGATGATCATCGACACAAAGAAAATCAACATATGAACCAATATTATCATGATCAGTGGATGCTCCCCGTGCAACTGAAGAGGATGGACCATGATGTGAACTCGAAGCAAGGTGTGGACCATCACAAAGCCCATACCATAGTCAATGGCAACTCGTACAAAAATGAGGTGTCGATGTATGTGGAATGGCTGTACTCATGTCAAAATCATCCTCACTAGTGTCAATGTCGCCACGGTCCAACAAATCGGCTGTCTGCTGACTAAGGCTACCAGTGAGTGTGGTTAATGAGTCCAATGTGGAGATAACAGAACACCGATGAATAGTCATAGGTATAACAGGCATAGGAGCCATAATGGCCTGGCGACGGGAAGGTCTATTGGGGTCAATACGTGACTCCAACCTATCCTGTGGCATGCCACCACCAACACCCTGGAATGCTCCTATATCAAAATAATTGGGCTTTAAACCCAAAACAAACTCTGCATATAATTTTCTCAAGAAGTATAAAGGGCACTCTAAGTTGGCATGTGGTGGAGTATCAAATACCATCTGCCATCGATCCCAAAAATTATCAGTCATGCCTCGATGTGTACACCACCCCATGGATATGCAGAATTTGTTTGGTGGAATGGGTTCACCTATGACGGGGTTTGAAAAATATAGAACAAGGTGAGATTTGTCTATTCTTAGGTTCAAAATATCCTTATAGGAGAGGTCATCAGAATAAAACTGACGTCTCTCCTCTCTCCATGCTCGATGCGAATCGAGCTCTGCATCTATAGACCTAACTGCATCAATAACGTTTTGCATCTTAGATACAAAACGGTGCATGTGTGGGGATATATGTGGTGCTCTAAGGATCTCATTAACTTTCCCCTATATGAAAATAACATTCTCATCAATAATGGCTCAAAATCGACCCTCAGCAGAATCAGGAGGTGGAGGAGGAGGTGGGGGTGGAGGTGGTGCACAATGGATAGGGTCATCTGGGGGGGGTTGCTCAGGCCCTGTTTCATTAAGCAAATCTTCTATATCAAACAAATCCATGTGATGATGTGTATGTAATCTGAGCTCTGCATATATATATATATATATACACACACACACACACACATGACCACATTCAATACATTTAATTAAAAATCAAATAAGAATTTAAATTCTAACTTTTGAAACTAAAACATGAATTTAAATTACAAATAATTTTAAAACATGTACAATCTACATATATATACATTGTAAACATATATATACATATACAAACTTTACAAACAGATAAATGATAAAAAATTACATGTGTACATATGAAATCAAGAACATGCACAATTTTACATATATTATATATGATCATGTACATAAGAATTTAAAATTTAACATCTACATGAAAATGTTTATAATTATCATCAAGTGACACACATGACTTAAGGGGATTGGCCTACAGTTAGGACACGTGGCTTAAGGGGATCAAACTAGAAATAGGATAATTTTGGCTTAAGGGGATAGGCCTAAATAGGTTGTAATTAAATTTTGTAATTAATCATTTAAGACACACGACTTAAATGGATTGTCCTAACTAGGACAATTGGCTTAAGGGGGTAGGCCTAATTAGGATGTATGTTAATAGATTGGCTTAAGGGGATAGATTGAATGTATGTTAATAGGGGAATTGTCGTAATAGTATGCTAAGAATAGTAATTTAATGTAAATATAGTTGATTTAATGTACTTAGAATAGGAATTTCAAATTTAGCAACTACAAATTATAGGATGTATGTGGCTTAAGGGGAGGAGCCTAAATTATAGGATGTACGTGCATTTCCTAATTACATGTGTCTTAAGGGGACATGGTCGAAATTAAATTACATTTGATCATAATGAAGTTTAATAAATTGAATATACAGTTAATAGGACCTATTTCATGCTATTTAATATATATGGCATTTAATAATATATATAGTTAATAGGTCCTAGTATGTCAAAAGGGGAATTGATGTAATAGTATGTTAAGAGGCCCGTATGGTTGTAAATATAGTTAATTTAATGTACTTAGAATAGGAATTTCAAATTTAGCAACTACAAATTATAGGATGTATGTGGCTTAAGGGGACGAGCAAAAATTCTAGGATGTACATGCATTTCCTAATTACATGTGTCTTAAGGGGACATGGTCGAAATTAAATTACATTTGATCATAATTAAGCTTAATAAATTGAATATATAGTTAATAGGACCTATTTCATGCTATTTAATATATATGGCATTTAATAATATATATAGTTAATAGGTCCTAGTATGTTAAAAGGGGAATTGTCGTATGTTAAGAGGCCCGCATGGTTGTAAATAGTTGATTTAATGTACTTAGAATAGGAATTTCAAATTTAGCATCTACAAATTATAGGATGTATGTGGCTTAAGGGGAGAGGCATAAATTCTAGGATGTATCTGGCTTAAGGGGACAAGCCTAGAAATTATAGGATGTACGTGCAACATTTCCTAATTACATGTGTCTTAAGGGGACATGGTCGAAATTATATTACATTTGATCATAATTAAGTTTAATAAATTGAATATATAGTTAATAGGACCTATTACATGCTATTTAAGAGGCCCGTATGGTTGTAATTAGTTAATTTCATGTAAGTTTAGAATAGGAATTTCAAATTTAGCATCTAGAACTTTTGTAATTAATCATTTAAGACACATGACTTAAACGGATTGGGCTAATTAGGATGTATGTGGCTTAAGATGACAGGCCTAATTAGGATGTATGTGACTTAATACCATTTTCCTAGATTATAGGATGTATGTGGCAAGTAAAGGAAAGAAGATTTACTTTAAATATAGGACACACATGTGGCTTAAGGGGATCATTTTATAAGGTCCTAGTATATACATATAGTTAATAGGTCCTAGTATACATTTTAAAATGTCCTAGTATACATATAGTTTATAGGTCCTAGTATACATATAGTTAAGGGGATCATTTTATAAGAAGATTTACTTTAAATATAGTTAATCGGTCCCAGTATACATTAAAATGGGTATGATTGTAATAGTATGTTTTAAGAGGGGTATAGTCATAATTAGTTAATTAGTTAATTTCATGTACTTAAGACACTCGACTTAAGGGGATGGACATATGTACACAATATAGGAGATCTTATGTGGTCAAATTGGGTCATAAGGGGTACATGTTGTGTACATAAATGTTAAAAAAGTGGCATGTGTGTGATGGGCCTTTAGGACCACATTGTGTTGTAAGGGGTCACGCATGTGTGACCCCTTAGGACCACATATGAGCCCTTTTAACATCCTATACTTAGTGTATGCAATATACCCCAACTACTAGGATGGTAAAAGGGGTCATATGTGGTCCTAAGGGGTCACACATGTGTTGTAACACATGTGTGACCCCTTAGGACCATATTATGACCCATTGGAACAGAATGTGGTCCTAGTAAAGGCTCATCACACACATACATGCATTCTAACTCAAGGTATAATATAGACATGGCTCAAACTAAATTATAGGACAAATGTGGCTTAAAAGGGGAATGAATTTGAAAATAGGAGATGGCTTAAGGGGATACACACATGTGTTCTACAATGTACATGTGCGACCCCATGGGATTGTGCATAGTGTCCTAAGGCGTCATGTATGTGGTCCTAAGGGGTCACACATGTACATTAGAATGTGCATGCATGACCCCTTAAGACCACATACATGACCCCTTTGGACACTATGGCTGATCCTATGGGGTTATATGTGGTCATAAGGGGTTGGACGTGATGTGATCCTATGTGGTCATAGGGGGTATGTTGTATACAATTTAAATATGTTTTAAATAGTTTCATTTTTATTGTAATTTTTTGGTTTTGGTTTTCATTTTTGTTTTTGTTTTGATCGTGTAAACTAAATGTTTTGGTTTTGATTTTTTTTGGGGTTTTCGTTTCGTTTAAAAAAAATCCTAATCTAATCAATTCATAAAAAAAATTCAAACTAAATTTAACTATTTTTTAAAATAAAAACATACTTTTCTAATTAAAATAAAATTATTGAACTAAAACACATTTTTTTCTAACAAAAAATAATAATTTAAAACTAAAAATTATTAACAAAAAAAACAAATTTTAAACTAAAAATCTAATCTTTCAACTAAAAAATTAATCTAAACATGAATTATTGAATAAAAATGGGTATTGGGCATACTTGGAAGACAAGAAGGCGAGTTGCTAGCAATTCTTGTGAGGGCTCCACACCTTGAATCGGGATCCCGTGAGATAAAAATGAACCGCACTACGTTAAAAAAATAAACTTATATATTCAAAATGAGATCTCGTGTTGAAATGAAACAAGATCCCGTTTCGTTTTCAAAACAGGATCCCGTTTGGAGCTCTAGGCTCGGGATCTTGGGGCCCACGAGATCCCGTTTGATTTAGGCTTGGGATGCCAAGAGCCAACCGGATCCCGATTCGTCTTCTATTCTTTCCGCCCGATTTTGACTTTTTAACTAAGTCCAAAACTTCCACATTAAGTGGACACAATTTCTTGCACTTACGCGTACTAGAATGTCATAGTTTTCATATAGCATAAACATTTCTTTAAGTTTTTTTATCATTTTCAAAAAACTAATTATAACCTTTTGGAGAGGATTTCCTCCTCTAGCGGACCATAAATTTTTTTTGAATATGTTTTAATATTTTTTAGTTTCTATAAGGCCAAATTTTGAACAACATTAATCTTCAATCCATCAACCACTAAACCCTAGGATTCACACAATATTTTAATCTCCCAATAGAGTATGTAAGACAAATGCAAAATAATAAGAATAAGATAATAACAATACCTTCATGCAAGCGTCTTGATTACCTCCATTGGTTTCTTGAAGCTTTCCTCAAATAATGGTATGTTGCTCTCAAATTTCTATAAAACACTATTCATAGTGTGATTGCATGAAAGGTCAACAACAATGGTTAAGGAATGAATGATGAATGAAGGTTGGTTATATAGATTGTTCTAATATCAATCAATGATGGAGATTAGTTGAGACAACTCTAAAGATCAATAGATGAGAATGAATGAGATGAATTGATTGAGAGAATTATGGAGATAACTAGTTGCATGATGGAAAGAATTGAATACATGCATAATTTTAATGAAATTGATTGATGAACCAATAAACTCAAAGTGAGTGGCAATTAAGTGAGGAAGGCGAAGATATGAATAAGATTAAAAATTATTTAATCATATGTATGATGAAATAAAATATATAAAATATTGATTTTATTTAGTTTTAGAAAAAAATTATTTAAAAAAAGAATAATTAAATAAATTAAAATAACTTATTTAATTATAGCAGAAGAGTTTGCTAGTTAAATAATTAAAAATAATTATTTATTTATAGTGAAGTAGAAAAATAAATGAAAAATGACTTGATTAAATAATTAAAAAATTATTTAATTAAAGTGTAATGGAGGGAAATTCGAATTAGAATTAGAATAGAGGAATAATGTTAACTATTTTATTTATTTAATTAATTTAGAAGAATAAGTAGTGTGAAAATGTTGTGGGATGTGATTGTTAATTTTTGGCATCTATAATTTCTAATTAGCCTCATGTTTGATTATTAAAACCTACTTGAAATATTTAAAAAATAATATTAATAAGAATAAACACACACACACACACACACACACACACACACACACACACACACACATATATATATAATAGAATTTTAGACTTTGAACTCTACAAAAGGGCATTTTCAAATTTTCATGAAAGTTCTACTAGTTGGAGAAATTCAGAGTTATTAAATTTGTTCTAAAAGAGAGGATAAGCTACCACATAGATGATAGTTCTGATACTTAATGTTAAGTACAGATGCCAAGCTAACAAGATGAGAGGGGGGGGTGAATCATACAAACTTAATCTTCCATAAAAACAATAGATTCAACCTCGGTAACATATACTTCAGCAATATAACCAAAACTGCTAAACATGCAAACTCATAAGCATATAAACATCATAACACTCATAACACCAGATTTAACGTGGAAACCCAAATAGGGAAAAACCACTATGGGATTTCAGACCCACTAAGAAATATACTCTTCTAGAGTATGCTCGGCTAAAAGCAAATCCTATTAAAGATTACAAACACATTGCTAGATGTGAGCCGGTTAAGGGATTTCCCTCAGATCTGTTAGGATCTTCACCTTGTTAGAAGTGACCTTGTTAAAGGATTTCAAACACTCAATCAAAATGTCACCTTGCTAGAGGGTTTTACAAATAAGACTGTTAAGTCCACTCGGTTAAGAGATTTTCTGTCACTTTACAAAATAACAGTAATAAAAATCTATCTGCAACTTCACATCTAAAAATGCTAAAGCGGATTCTTATTTGCTCAATACAATCTAGTCATAGGACTTATCTTGTCCATCTGCTGGGCTCTATACTCTGTTATTCAAAACAGGTATTCAAGCTTCAGTGCTCGGTAATCACTATGTAGCATCCCTGTGCATACACTTTCCCGCATACATTGTTTATCAACAGTTTCTTATTTATAAACAATTTGCCAACCACTTAATCTCCTTGATCACATATCCCATGATCAATCATAGCCATCAGATCTTCAAACTTGACCAGGTTCAATGTATCCTTCGATCTGAAAACATTTTACCCCGCCTTGGAACTTGCATGCATTTCTTGGAACTTGTGCTAGGGTATTACAGTTCAATCTGAGCTGTAGATCTTCCTGCCGATCTTCCTTTACCATAGATTCTCTAACAAACTTTATTCACGACATACTAATCATTTAATCATAACCAGCTCATCAACTTCCTTCATTAAATAATGCTTTTATTCATTCAATGCATTCTGTTATTACTCGGTTGCAACTCGGTAAATACTAAACTTCACTCGGTAGACATACCGCCTTCATTAACTGATAGTAATAACCTTAGGGTTTACCGACTAGGTTCTTTGCTCGGTAACATAGTATAGTATTAACCTTACAATCAACAACATATGTAGGATATCAAAACAATCTAAACATCATGATCTCATCATTGTCTAACTCAGTAATAGTTGCTTATTGAATAACTTATTTCTCCCCTTATTCATCACATTCTTTCTGTGTCTTTTACCGACAACTTTATACTCACCAAATCATACTGAATTAGAAAATCAATTTCTTGACATCAATGACAAAATAATAATATTAAGACAGTAAACATCCTTAATCAGTTATATCCATAATCATCAACAACCTTCTCAATATCCTAATTGAAATGCCAACAATCTCTTATTGTAATTGGAATGCCAACAATCTCCCTTTATCTGTTATAATGCCAACAATAGATAGAAACATAGACAATTTTGGTCAAAAGGGTTTCAACCTAAATAGTTTCAACTAAAACCCTTTCATTTGAAACTTTGCATGTAAATTTGATTGTGATTCAAAATTTCAGAAGAAAAATTTAATTCTTTTATGGTTTTGATCGAAACTCTAGTACCACATATATGTGCCACATGGTTTTAGGAAAAAACCCTTCCTCCTGAAACCTTTCCAATTGAAATAGTTTCGCTACAAACTATTTAGTTGGCCAAAATTATGACACAACTTTGTGTAATTATGTATTTGGTAACCAATTTAATAATTGAATGAAAAAGGATTACAAACATCACAAATATCATAAGGACAAACTACAAAATTGTCTCCATAGTACTCTTCCTTGCCAATGGAAAACCTTGTACACAATAAAAAGAGTAGAATAGTTAATTGGTCAAAGATGATATATGAATGAAATCGACATAATATAAAACATAAAAAAATGTAAATATCATTATAAAAGATAAATGCATCAATTACATATGTCTTGATTGAAAGTAAATAACACTCAACTATCACAAATTGGATTTATAGAAGAGATAATAATATTTGTAACAAATACAAGTAATGTACTGAAAATATAAATTCATCATATCTCAATAGATAACCATATCAATCAAGACTTATTACATGACAAAGCATTAATAGTCCAAAAATGGAACACTATAATCATTTACTAGCCTATACTTGCATCCATATCTGCACATTCAATCCCTATCTCAAAAGTAGTAGTTTCCTATTTTTTCTCAATCCAAAATTTAAATGTTCTAATTCTAATTCTAAAAGTCTCTTTCACTAGTTGTTGTGAGCTAACTTGTCATATCTTTTTTTGAAAATTGTTAGTATGTCTTGACATTTAAAGATATTAATTTGTGAAATAAATTCATATGGAGAACACACATTTAAATATATCAAAACGAGGAAAAGGAGCACTAAAGAGTATTTTATTTTTGAGGGACAAGATATCTTAGTCTACATCGAAATCATACTTGGTCATCTACAAATCTACACATGTGTTATCTTCAATTGTTTCCTCAATTTTCATAAAGTTAGTTGACTTAGGAGAATCTAACCCTACCTATCCAACAATCTCCTTTACAATGTTTTAAAAAACTACCTTGACTAAATCAAATATATAGGAAGGTGAAGGCAAAGAAATCACCATGGCAAATTTCTAAAAAACCATTTCCATAGGCTAAAAATTATTCCCATGCTTCAAGATATCTCCACAATACTTGAGTTCAATCCTAAGGAACTCATATTTGAACCACAAAGTCTTTTGGGATTACACAAAACTTGAAACATCATTAGACTACGAGCACTAGTTTTTTGTATCTAGCAATTGGATTCTATGTGACATCAAGATTTATTCTTCATTGTTGTTCCTAAAATTGATTGCACATATCCTCATAATTAATTTTCACATTTATTTTAATTCAATTATCATATATTACAATTAAATGATCAAAATCCCAACTAAAATCCAGTTTTTTATTTAAATATTGTGGGTCTATCATGAGGCCTCATCCCACCAAATGAAACTAAAAACCAATTAATAGAAATTAAAGTCCTATGCAAAACAATGCATGGGTGATAGGCAAAATAATCTAAAAGTAAAGGCTACTCAAAACCATACCATCATTCTTTTTTTATTAGACTTGAGAACCATATGACTTTTTGTAGGTTTTTTGGCTAGAATTACTTACATAATATTTTAGTCCAATCAATATTTTATCCTCCTCAAATTCTAACGAGGTTGGAGAAGACAAGAATGATTGATTTATTCAATCTAAAGGAAATTCACCATCACTCCATTCTTCCACACAAGTTATCATGGATTGTCGATAAGTCTCGCTTTGAACATTAGTAGTTAGAACAGGTTCCTCAACTACTTTGGATGAAACCCTTTGTTAATTTGATAAAGACATATTCATTAGAGATTTTCTAGGAAAATAATGTTTAGAATATGCATGTAACTTAACCATGACTTTTTTATGACTTGGGGTGTCCTTGCAAGTGAACCTAGCACCACTTTGGGGTGAGTTGGGGCAAGACTAATCCTTGAGAATGGCAAAGGCCGCCTATAAGACACCATTATTGGGTGAATCAAAGTGGGGGTTGATCTCAGGACCTCATGAACCTAGATCAAAAGCTTTTAACCAACTGTGCCACTCCTCAAGGCTAACTTAACCATGATTTTACCACCTATATTAAATTATGATATTTTTTTAATCTTTAGATGCCACTAGATTAATCTATAATATAATTTTATCATCCTATTGCCTTTCAGAGAGGTTTGGAAAATGAGACTACATAGGAAAATTCATAGAAAGACACTCTGGACCTTATTCTAACCCCTAGAGGATTTATCTAACAACTTTTTGAACGTAATTTAGGAGAGAAGCAAATTGAATCACTAGAAGAATGTAGTTTTGGTTGATTATCTAACTAATACCCTATCTATATTCCTTTCAACCAAGTTGTACTCTTGGAAGAAGAAGAGTTTATAGTGTAACATGTCATAGCTATATGATGCACTTGAAATCATTTATGACAAAAGAAAGGAATATTTTTATAATCTATTATTTATATCTAAATCTTATTCTTCCACCTACAACCCCATCGCATATGGGAAAACTTTCAATATATTTATTTTATTCATATTTGAGTTGCCATAAATTGAATGAGTTCATCTATCACTGAATTAATATACATAAATCTAAATAAGAGATTTTGAACACTTTGAAAACACAAATCAACCTAGAATTGCAGAGGAAGATAGGACAACTAAATCCAAACTAACATAATTGAGAAAATATCTTAAGTGAGATTAAAATTAAATACAAGGCTTTATAAGTGAACACCTGACTATCACAAAATAAAAGGCCAATGCCCAAAACAAAATCTATATCTTCCACATACTTACATAATAAAACAAACAATCCTTGCACATTAGAATAAATATTAATAGCTCCTTCAAGATGGAAATTTCATGTATTTATTATCAAGAATAAAAGTTAACTAAACTCAACTAGGAGGAATTGACCTTACAAATCAAGCCATCCAGAGATTATCTTTCTTCTTCAAACATGACATCTTGCCATAGGAAAGTATTAGATGTTTCTTAAATAAAGTACAATATCATTCTTTTAACTTAGTTTATTTCTTTCTAGCTTTGTTACATAGGATGCTTTACCATTCACCTTGGCTACAATACTAAGAGATCATTTAGATTGGACATCCCCTTCCCAACACTCACTAGCAATTTTTTCATATTCAAATGAAAGATGCCTTTAGTAGTCACCCCTAAAACACCTAGTGGTGTACAAGAGATTTTAACCACATCCACCATGTTTTGACATGGAGTGATAGGAGTAACTTTGTCTCAACCTTGGTAGTCCATTCAAGGGGGTTATAAGCATAATACTCAACACACCATCAACTTTCAAAATCTTAGGTCTCACATTGTTTATTTCATTCCCATATCTAATCTTAGATTCCTCTACATAGTTGCCCACCTTTGAATTTTTTAATTATTAAATAAAATACCATTAAAAAACCCTAAAATATTTCTCCTCTCGTCCTCTATTGACCAACTCTGAAATTAGAACTTACATAATTTAAATTAGCCTCATTTTATTTTATGTAAAAGAGAAGCAAAATAATCATTTTTTTTTGTTTTCCTTTGAAGAAGATCTATCTTAAACCCCCTTTAAAGATGGAATAAAATCCAAGACAACATTAAATGGAGTTGTATTGATTTCGAGAGAAGTGGAAGAACATAAGTGCTCAAATCTGGAGGTCTTGAGTGGAGGCAAATGCTCAAATTTTGGCTTGGAAAGCCCTAACTCTAAACTTCCTATATGAGATAGATTGAAATATTGTGAAGATTTAGCCAACCAAGTGTCTATATTGTCAATGTACTCAAAGCTTAAAACATAATTTTTCAGGTAAAAAAAAAGTGAAATTTTGTATTTGGTCACTTTCCTACAATTTTATTTTATCATGTGTTGGGTTGGAAAAAAGTTGTTTTAGATATTGAGCTTCATAAAAATATGATTGTCGATTCTATGAGACTTGTTCCATATATGGAAAAATAGATGTTCAAGTGTGTTTTTTAATCATATTACTCATTAAGAAGTAGAAATACTAAAGTTTGACTCTGTATATGTTCTCAGCTGAAAAATAATGCTATATATAGCAAGCTTTTGGAGGAGATTAAACATCAATTTTTGCAACTCCATGAAAGTGACATTCAATGTTCTTAAAAACTCGAGAGCCTATTTGAATTTTGAGTACAACTATTTTTCAGCTACAATTTTTTAGACTTATTTACTTGGATGAGCCTATTTGCTAATGACAATTTGGGCCATCATATTTTTAGTGGACTGGGGTTCTTGTTACATTTTATTTTGAAGTTCAATGTCGATTTTTTTGTAGCTCAAATTCTTATTTGTAATAAGTTGTTTTGTAGATAGATGTTTCATTGTCCTTGAGGTCGTGCTTTGTAATTATTTGGTTGTTTCACTTTTTCTTCATAGTTCCAGCTTGGATTGCTATTTTTCTTTTGTAATTCAATTGTGATCAATGAGAAAAATCAGATATTGTACTTAAATAATATATTAACTCAATTGAAATGCTGCTCTTTTTCCTCTATATAGTGCAGCGATAAAGTAACGGTATCTTGTATAATTTTCTGTGATATATGCCTGACCTATTTTGTTTGTATACATATTTTTCGAACGATGAAAAGTAAGCATTTAAAAAACAACCCATACATAAAAATTTCCTGCAGAGGGTTGACGAATGCGGTGAAAGGAGAAGGCGGGCAGCAAGGCGAGCACTTGATTGCATCGCAGTTTAAGTTTTTCAAGACAGATCGAATTTCAGCATAGCAGCAAGCAACAACAGTTGATCTCAGATTGGACAAGAGCACACAACCCATCAATCGATAGCAGAACCATTTCTGATCTCAGAGTTATTTTACATCTCACCAGAGGAAGCCGCACTTTACATACTACCACTGCATAAGTATAAATTTGGCGCACAGTATCACATTTAGATTTGCAGGCGAGTTCAGCGACATCAAATTTTCTGCTCCAGTTGAAGAGTATTAGTTTTACTGGTCATCTTGGAATGTTGATGCCGGTTTGCGGAGATCATCCAAATTGAAAAGAAACATATTATTCGAATTACTGCTGGAAGCATCGTCCTTAGTTACATTTTCATATTCATCTCCCTACCTAGCGGAAATGATTCAACTTTGACAGATCTAGAGAATCCCTCAGATTTGGAGACTCCCTCAGGGAAATATTTGAGATCGGATAAATATATGTGTTTTCTTCAAGATAAGGTTCCGATCAGTTTGGAGGAGTATTCAGACCGCTATCCCTCAGATTATACTTAGTTTTTAGACCTTATTTGTCAGCAGCAAGGACGACATTAAGTGGGCTTCGATCTTGCACCTAGGAGTCATCATAATTGAGGATTTTGGGCTTGCATCTCATCGCTATTCTTGGGAGCATCAAATCAGGAGGACTTAATTTCAGATGGCCGTTGGCATGCATCAAAATAGGTGTTGGGGAGATGAGGCGGTGTCTGATCCGCTCCCCCCCAAAGATCCTTTTGGCTCTCGAACAAGACATGTTCTGCAAAGGGTGTTCAAGGACAACAAATGGGTTGATGTCTTGGCCTCGCCTACTTGCGTTAAAACATCCCAATCCGATTTCCCTTCTTCTGCATATTTTAAAGGGTACTTTCGACGGGATCACAATTTTGGGAAATGGCAGAAGGATAGGCAAAGGCGGAATGTTAGGGTTTTTGGCAATAAGGCTCAGATTGATTTGCCGAATGCTTTTGCGAATTTGCAACCACTTTCAAAGGATTCAGGAGGTCATTTGCAGAATTTGGAATTGTCCTCTCAGCCTGCTTCAATTTTGATCCCGTTGATTGATGCCTCAGATGCCATTTTGGGGAAGAAGGCTCATGATCTTCGGGCTTTGGTAGTTGTGATTCAAGTGTGGGGTGATTCTATTCCTCTGTCAAAACTTCATTACAAACTTCATGCTCACTGGTATGACACTTTGTACTTCCATGTTCTTTCTGCAAGTTCGTTTCTTATTGTGTTTGATTCTGAATCTGCTAGAGATAAGGCTTTTAGTGCTCCATTTTTTTGGCTTGGAAAAAACCTGATTTTTGTTGAAAGCTAGAAACCCTTTCTAGCGGCTACTAGGGTTGGCCCAAAACGGGTTCCAGTGTGGTTTAAACTTCCTCTGTTACCATCTCAATTTATTGAATCTAATATATTAATGAAAATCGGGGATTCTTTGGGTAAATTTTTGCTTTCATGTTCTATGTTTGAGGATGGGGTGTTGGTTGTCAAAATTTGTGTCTTAACTTCCCCTAAATTCTCCCTGCCAAAATTCTGTAACATTCGATCTTCGTCTGGTTTGTGGCGTCAAAATTTGGTCAGGGACTATGGAGATTTTGGTTGCTCTGTAGTAACTATGGATTCTCCCCTGTTCTTTCATATGAAATCCGTTCGTTTTGGGTCGGGGGATATTGAATCTCCTTTTGATGAGAATGTGGAAACTTTTGCCTGGAATAAAGATCAATTTGTTGGGGCTACCACTATTCCTCCTTCCCCCGTGAAGAAGACCTTCACTTCTAGGGTTTCAACAGCGGCTCCTAAAAACTCTGTTATTTCCCCGAGGATTGGTCTGTCAAATGCTCCCCCTCTAAAAAGTTCTAATGTCACTACAAATACGTGAGTGTATCTGAGCCTGTGGTTGAGTTGGGTAATATTTTAGGGGCTGAGTCCCAAATCCCTGTTGTTTTGAATAAAACCATGGGTGGGGATATTGCTCCAGATGTGGGTATTTTATTAGAGACCGTTTCACAAATCCCAGAGCTTTTGATAGATAGTGACAAACCCGTGGAGGTTGATGTTATTCCAGATGAGCATCTCATTGCTCAGGTACAGGATATTGTTAATACTAATAAGGTATCTCTTAATTCTCCTTTAGCTAATAAGGTAATTTCTTTGATTTCAGTTGATTTGGAGACTTTGGAGAATGATTTGGCTACTTTTCCCACCAATAACTCTTTTGAGCTTCTCAATATGGATAAGAATTTGGTGGCTTCAGGTCTTGTGTCTTCTCTCGCTCCCTTGGTCTCAGAAAAGGAGGAGGTTAGGGTAGATAAGGCACTTGTGGAGGTCACTCTTGGGTTTCCTTTGGTTCAAACCCCTCTTAGCCCTACTTCACCCTTGTCTACTCTAGGGAAAAGGGGTCGCAAGCCTAAGCATATTAAGACTAAATTAGAAATCGATGCGGGAATTCAATCAACTATTCTTTCCTCTTTGGAGACTTCCAGAAAGAAAAGATCAAAGAAACTCTTTAGTCCACCTCTCACAAGAGCCTTAGCTACTAAACGAAGTCTGCATAAGGTTTTTTTGGTTGGATTGGTTTCTCCAGTATCGTTGAATATTTCGAGGGGAGCTGATGCTTCCCCTCAGGCCCAATGAAGATTATATCCTTGAATGTTAGGGGCTTAAACGCCCCTAACAAACAACGCTTGATTAAGTCACAATTAGACTTAATGAAGTGTGATCTGGTGTTGTTACAAGAAACTAAGCTAAATCTGTCTTCGGCTGATAGGTTATTTTCCTCTTGGAAAGTTTGGAATTTTTGCTCATCTCCCTCTTCTGGTGCTTCAGGTGGGCTGGCAGTCCTTTGGAAAGATTCCATTGTACAATTCTCATTAATTGCTTCCTCATCCAATTGGATGCTTGGGCTAGTTAAGAGCAGGTTGTCAAAGTTAAAATTCTGGTTATTTAATGTGTATGGTCCATCGGGGTTCTAGAAAAAAGAACACTTTGGAATTACTTGGTTTCTCTTGCCACTCCTTTGTGGAATGTTTTTCTGATTTTTGGGGGAGATTTTAATGCAATTACTAGTATATATGAAAAGGTTGGGGGAATCATCCCTAATAAGCATGCTATGTCAGACTTTTGCAACTTCATTCACTCCTTGAATTTGGTTGATTGTAAACCTCTTAATGGGTCATTTACATGGACTAATATGCGTAGGGACTTTTGCCAAATTTCGGAAATACTGGATCGTTTTATGGTTTTGGATAATTGGTTCAATTCGGGTCAAGATTTTGTGTCCTCAATTCTCCCCTTTACTGGCTCTGATCATTTCCCTATTCAGTTTTCTATTTTCGAGGATAGGGCTCCTAGAAAGTTACCTTTCAAGTTTGAGCCAATGTGGTTTAGGGACCAATCATTTTTGCCTTCCTTAAAACATTGGTGGTATTCAGCTCCATTTTTTCCTGGGTTGTGGATGTTTTAGCTTGTTAAGAAATTGGGCTTTTTAAAGTCAAGGATTAAGGATTGGAATGTGATGCATTTTAAGAATATTTTTGGTGAAAAGGCCAGGATTTAGGAGGAAATTGAGCAGCTTAATGAAAGCATTGTTGCTTCAGGGTTGTCTCCTACAATATATGATAAGCTAAAGTTGTTGAACTTGCAGTTGAGTGAGACCTTGGCTAGGGAAGAATCTTATTGGAGACAGAAGTTTAGGGATCTTTGGCTTTCTTAAGGTGATCGAAATACTAAATTCTTTTATTCCTCTTCTAAGCTCAAGAGACTTCGCAATCGAATCTCTTGTATTCACGACTCTAATGGTAATACTCTGATAGATGAGGATGACATAGCCGCTGAAGCTGTAAGGTTCTTTAAGTCTCTTCTTTCAGTGGAGCCGGTGGTGGTTGATGATGAGTTTGTAAATTCGATCCCCCCTTTAGTTTCCCCTGAGGATAATAGGTTGCTTATGGCCCCCTTTTCATTGGCTGAATTGAAAGAGATAGTCTTTTCCATGCATCCGGAAAAGGCTCCGGGTCCGGATAGATTTACGACCTTATTCTTTCAGAGATGTTGGGATTTTATTGGAAAAGATTTGTTGTTAGCCTTGGAGGAGTCTAGAAGGAATAGGTCAATCTTAAGAGAAATTAATACTACTCTTATAGCTATTATTCCAAAAGTAGATAATCCTACCTCTTTTTCGGACTTTCATCCAATTGCCTTGTGTAACACCTTATACAAATTCTTTACTAAGGCAATTTCGGTTAGGCTGTCTAAACTCCTTCCTCGGATAATTTCTTTGGAGCAGGGTGGTTTTGTGCCTGGATGGGAAACTCCTGAAGATGCTATTGTAGCGCATGAAATCTTGCACTCCATATCCCAGCAAAAGGTCCTAGCAATGATTCTTAAACTAGACATTCTTAAAGCCTATGATCGTGTTAATTGGCAATCCCTGGTGGCGGTCTTGTATCGTTTTGGGTTTTCACATAGTTGGGTCAAGTGGGTCTTTTCATGTATATCCTTTGCTCACTTTTCAGTTTTGATTAATGGTTCTCCCTCGGGCTTTTTTGCTTCCTCCCAGGGAATTAGGCAAGGAGATCCTCTATCCCCTTTTTTGTTTATTCTTTTGGCGAAAGCATTGAGTAGGGCTATATCTAATGCTATGGCTTCGAGTCTATGGTCAGGTATCAGAGTGGATGGCCTCCCTTCTTCACAATCTCATTGTTTATTTGCTGATGTTACATTTCTGTTTGGGATGGCTTCTATGAGGGAAGCTCAAGTTATTAAGAAAATTATTTTTGATTACGCTGGCTTTTCTGGTCAAAAGGTTAATAATCAGAAGTCCAAAGTCTTTTTTGTGAATGTCCCCACATTAGTTCGGGACAATCTTGCCCACTTTTGGAGCTTTCATGTTGGGACCTTTCCCTGTATGTACTTGGGCATCCCTTTCTTTTTGGGTTCGGATAAGACCTCCTTTTGGGATAAAGTAGTCCATTCTATTACCTCCAGAATCACCTCCTAGAATCATAAGTGGCTAACAATGGTTGGTAAGATCCTTCTAATCAAATCAGTGTTGAGTGCTATTCCTACATACTTGATGTCTATCCTGCAGGTGCCTTCTCAAGTCATTAAGAAGATTAAGGTTTCCCTCAGGACGTTCCTTTGGAGTGACAACTTAGGAGGACAAACAAAGATCCCTCTTCTTGCTTGGGATAAAATATGTCGTCCCAAGGAGGTGGGGGGTGCAGGTATCCGCGACCTAGTTATTCAGAATAAAGCATTAGGGGCAAAATTGATTTGGAAGTTATATGCAAACCCCCGGAGTAAATGGGCTTCCATCATGCTCGCCAAGTATTTAAGGGGAGCACCCAACGAAAGCATTTTTACTGCAACATCCCTTCCGAAGGGCTCTGCGTTTTGGAATTTTTTGATTTCTTGTAGGGAGGTGATCTTACCACATTTATCTTGGGTGGTCCATAATGGGAAAAAGGCTCGTTTTTGGGATGAAGTTTGGAATGGGCATCCTTCTCTCTCAACTATTCGTGACTGGTCCCCTTTATCGGATATTTTGTCAGATCTTTGGAGACCTTTTGTTGCAAATTATTTCAACATTGTCACCTCAGGTCCATGTTTAGTGGCTAAATGGAAGGATATCCCTCCCCTATCTATTAATAATGATATTATTTTAGCTTTTATAGAAGAACTTCGTAAAAGACCTTTACTTTTCCATATGAAGGAGGACTCTTTGGTTTGGGTTAAAAATGCTACAGGTTCCTATTCAGTTAAAGAGGGGTACAATTCTTTGGTTCAGGCCCCCTTGCCATCTTGTTGGCCTACTAAGCTTTTCTGGCATCCTGCTTGTCTTCCAAAGGCAGGGGCTTTTGCTTGGTTGGCAGTCCAAGATAAAGTCCTTACTGGAATGTGGTTGGATAGACTTTGGATTACAATAGTTTTTCCTTGTGTTTTCTGTGGTTATTGTATGGAATCGATGGATCACCTTTTCTTGCTATGTCCTTTTGCCTCTGAGTGTTGGTATTGGTTGTTTGATATGTTAGGATGGTCTTCTGCTCTCTGTCCAAATCTACTTTCACAATTTATGTCATGGCCCTTGTTGTTTCCCTCTTCATTCTATTCATCTCTTTGGGTTGTCGCTCCATCTCTGCTGATTTGGAATCTTTGGCTTGAAAGGAATTCAAGAATCTTCAAACATAAATCCTCATCTTTGACAGTCATAATTGGTAAAATTCAAGCTTCCATTAGTGAAGTGGTGCTTGCTTTCATTCATAGAAATTTAGATAATCTCAGGTCCTTTTCTCATTGGGATAATTGGGTCACTTGGCGATGGTCTTTACTTCATTTGATGCCTTCTCATGGGGTTATAACAGATGGAGTTTCTTCGACTCTTAAGCACAAGATGGTTAAATGGAGTCCTCCTCCTTTTCCTTCATTCAAACTTCAGTTTGATGGGGCCTCTAAGGGTAATCCAGGGAGGTTTGGGGTTGGGGTAATTATTTTTGATCACTCCTCAAAGATCATCAAAGCAGTGGGTAAATATATTGGTCATGGCACTAATAATGTGGCTGAGTTTCAGGCCTTATCTTTTGGACTTGATCTTGCTCGTTCTTTAAACATTAAGGACATTGTTATTGAAGGTGATTCAATGCTGGTATTTCAGGCGGTTGCTAGAAAAAAGTGTCTCTCTTGGCACTTGCAGTATTTTTTAGAGCACATTCTCCTTCAACTAAATGGCTTTTCCACTTTCTCTATTTCTCACTGTTTTAGAGAAATTAATGCTTTCGCGGATTTTCTTGCAAACAATGTTGTTGTTGAGGGTGCTGATCATATAGAACTTGCCCCTTCGGATTTTCCTATCTCTTGCATGAAACTTCTCTCTTAATAGACCTTTCATTCAGAAACTTCCTTTATTCCCTATTCTTGGTGTGGTTGTCCTTTTCTCTGTTATATTCCAGATGAGGGATAGGTTATTTGGTGGTGCAGATGGCTCCTTGTTTTGTTGTTGTTGTTGTTGTTATGGCTTTTGCTTTGGATTCTTTTATGGATAGGCCTCTCCCTGATTCCTGAGGGTTTTTTCCATCATTCTCTGCTTATTATATGGATGGGCATATGTTTGCTAATTATTCTTTTGTTGTTAGGACTGCTTTTACTTGGTTCCCTTCTGGCTGTGGGTTTGTTCTCTGTAGGGCCTTGGAGTCTTGGGCCTTGGAGTCTTGCGGTGCATAGACAATTTGGTCCCTTTTGGGTGATGACACTTTGTGGACATGGTGGTCTCATTTTGGGGTGCCATCTTCTTCATTGATTCCTATAAGCTTTTTCCAAGCTTCCTTTATATCTAATGTGATTGATATTGTAATCAGGGGTTGTATCTGGGTTGCCTATGGGCTTTTGTAATGGGTAAATAGGCTTTTGTTTTTTGAGCAATACTGAAGGGTTTTCTTACTGGTTCTTTCCCTTCAGTGCTCGTTGAACCAGACACCATGTAAAAAAAATATAAAGATTTAATATAATTTCAGTGGTTCATCCACTTTTATCAAGAAAAAAAAATATATATATCAACTCAATTCTCACCAGAATTGGAATCCTATTTAACAAAAAAAAATTGATTTATATTTTAAATTCGACTTTGAAACATAAGATATTTTGAACTTGAAATAGACATTATATTTTTTTTCGTTTTCAAATAGACGTTATACATTGATAATCCCATTAAAAATTTCTGATCATCTGAATGCATACGTTCTCAAATCTGTTCTTTTTCCCCTCTTCTTAAAAAGATATTTTTTCAGACTCTTGCAGGTTTAGATGACAGAATGTGTCACATAACAAATTGGAACACTAACAACATTATTAAAAGAAAGTGAAATGCAGAAGAAAGTATTTATATGGCTTAAAAAAACAGAGGTTTGGTGGCCCTGAAACATAACACACATCCCTTATTAAACAACAAATCATTTTTCAGGAGAATTGCACTTTAGTTAGGTAACACGTTTTCTTTGTCTTTAGAGGTGGTCTGCTAAATGGAGATGCTATTTGGAATTCCTCGGCCTGTTATTCCGCCCTGCCTGCTAAAATCCGAAGTACTCGGATACAGCAATGTATATGGCACCTTTACAGGCCCTAACCTATTCTTCAGTCTTCCATCTGCATTCCTCTTCATTATCTTGTCCTCTATTTCTTGTAACTCACTACTAAAGCTCTCAAACGCTTCCATTACCCGCTTATCGTCAGTCCAGTCCTCTGTTTCTCTCTGCCCAAGATAAACTTCGTCTGTAGGATGTCTAGACAATATCTCAATCAGCCCAATGCCAAGGGTAGTTTGGAATTGACTGGAGACAGTTTTCAAGAAAACTAAATCTGGATTCTTAGCAAGCTCTGAAAATTCCCGAGATCCTTCTTCGGGGATGAACCTTCTGCCCACAGCAGGCCTATTGGGCATGTACCCAGAGTAAGCATACTGCCCAAAATTGGTTGCTGCATGAAGAGCTGAAGCCACCCATATGATTATTGTTAATGCTTTCTCAAGCTCTGCAACAGTGTCCATCTTGTACCACCATGTCTCCTCCTTTTTGTCTGCATGACCAACATTTCGTATTTCATGCCACCATGCCTGAAGCTCTGTGTCACCTCTTACACGTTCATCGTTGTAGAAGAAGGACACATATTTCCGAACCCATGACTGTATTGCAGACCATATATCCAATCCATCCACAGCATAAGGATAGTCTTGGATTGTGAGCCTCAGCCCATGGGGCACTGATTCATCTACCACCGCCATTCCCCTGTTTGATCCCAAATTCTTCGTGTCAGTAAATTCTAATACATTACATTGCAGAGGAACCGATATGCACAGAACTCAGTAACTTGGTACCTTTTAAGAAGATCAGCGGGTAGGGCTTCTTCGTCAAATCTCCAGTTTTTGTAAACTATAGCAGACATTTCCATGGAATACTTAAGTGGAAACACCGTTCTTTCAAGTATTCCTCCTGCATTTATGAGAATATGGCGAGCCAGAGCATTAATGTTCATTGTGTCACGAAAATGTGGGGTTAATAGCTTATGAAGGGGATGCAGGGCGCTCAGGTTTCTATTTGTGGCGATTATAAATGGTTCTATGACTGCGTGTGTCCTCAACCTGAAAACCCAAAACAACAAGATCCCAAGTCATGATTTTGGATCTCTTCTTCAATCAATGAGACTACTAACAAAACAATGAAAATCTACGACTACTTTCATTAACAAAGATGTTGAATCAATGCCTTTTGCCGAGGCCCAGGGGACCTCCTAAGTAATCCTTTGCTGATATTGGTATAATTTTTTATGTTCCTTGAGATTTCAGAAAAACCAATTTTTTTAAGGGAAGTACTAACCAGTGGCTGATCAATTCGTGGTATCCAGAATCGTTAACTGTGACATGTGCTTTAGCGAGCTGCCAGAGTGCTGCTGATACCCCTTCCTCTGCTGGAGTAAACACCCTTCTTCTTCCCGACGGCAGACTCAGTTCTATAGCAACTGGCTTCAAGGTGTCATCTTTGCAGAGGAACAGAATTGTGCGAGAAGCATAAACTTTTGTGGACAGAGCATTTATCCGATTGAGATATGGCATGAAGGTGTCGTGATGATCCAAAATGAACAGTTTTTTTTTTTGAAGGGCCTAAGAAATTTTAAGCACATACAGAATATAGAATTGTTAGAAAACATCTTAAAAGGATGACAAAATAACCAATCATCTGCATATTTAAGCAGATAAAAAGTATACCTTCTCCACTGTAAGGCCATCAAGGTTCTTCTCTATATGTGCAGCAGTGATATAGCTTTCTTGTGGGCCATATAATCCTGGGTCCAATTTACTTCTTGGGGGAAAACTCTGTAAATCGTAAGCATTATATATCAGACCAATGTAAAGCTTACCAATGCAACATTTTAGTTCAAACAGATTCATTCCTGAGAGCTTGGATTGCATTTACACGGCCCTGTACAAAAGTTATTTGAGCCACTTCAGGCAAGTATCAACATATTCAGAAAAGCATGAAAATGAACAAAGATTATCGATGTCCAACTACATCAGTAACGAATCTAATGATACAGCTAGGGGAGTAGGGATTAGCTAGCGAAAAGCTTTTATGGTCTCCAATGAACTCTAAAGGAAAGAAGGAGAACGAAAAGGAAAGCTTTTATCGTATTTGTGTAAGCTTTTTGGTAAAACTGTGAAGAGATTTTTTACATCGATGTTTGGAATTCATCATCAGCATATCTTATAGGCAAATACTTTATTCATAACTTAAGTATCAGAAGGATAACTCAAACTAGCAATTTGAAGAATGCTAATTACTTGAAGACGCCTGATATGCACTGGGTTGACACCCGAGAGCATCTGCCGAGCAAATTCTTCATCTTTTCTCCACGCGAATTCGTCAGCTGTAATGAAATTTTTTTCACTGAACTTATGTCTTTTTGTTTTTCAACACAATATTATGACCAGAGAGAAAATATAACTCACCAGCTATGACCTGTGGATAAGGATACTTGAGCAAACTCTCGGCATCTGCTCTGAAAAATTCCTTGATGAGCTCCAGACGACAGAAATTGTTTGCAGGCTCTTGAGTAGATTTCAAAGGCAATGGTATTCCATCCGTGTACAGCTTCTTAACATCTTCAAAAGAGTCGAAGTCATTTGGAGTGGAATCAAACAGTGCATGGAGTTCAGGCACTAAAAACTGGACCAGACTCTTTAGTCCATAGGCTAAGAAATCAGACATTTTGAGCCGCCCAAACCGTTCATCTCGAGGAACATACATGTCTAGGTTCAGTGAAAATAATCTGCTTTCCGTAGCAGGGTCTGTCAATCATCATGATCACTAATATCAGCTTTTTCAGATAATGAAGGCTAATTGCAAACCAGGTAATACACAAAATTTAGAGCTAGTTACCAACCACTTCTATTGGGATGACGGCCGGTTCTCCCCCTTCGTGGGTATGGGAATTCTGTAGACCCTCCCAGTACTGGACGTTTGTAGTCCTCGCCTTTGTCTGGATCCCCAAGATCATTATAAACATCATAATCATAAACTCTGTCCCATTCTTCCCTCTTTCCTGTCCCATTTCCTCTTAGGCTTTGAAGCTCTTTGTTTCTCAGCGCTGCGAGGGCCACAGGTGTATCAGCCGGAAGATAGCTCTGTAATTGTATTACAGGAGTCAGTGATAAAAGGTTCTGTTTATTGCTTTGAATGGCTTCCATCCGTTCTTTTATATTTGAAATTTGAAATTTATAGATTAGTGTTCACAAGCGATCAAATTAGGTTAATGGAATCGTAAAAAGTTTGTGAGAAAAAGGAAGGAAGATCTGTAAATTATAATGATATTCAAGACAACAGTATTTCTATTTCAATTGCAAGTAATTACTTGGATATTCCAGACTTCAGAGAGATAACAATGGAAGACTAGGATCAAAGACGTTAAAAGATGAAAATAGAGGTCAAGGACATTAAATATTGTTTTTCCTTCAAATCCAAGATAGCAGAGCCCATTTTTGCTGTAGACTGGCTTATTACAGTGTTAACAGGGTGCATAAGCAACTTGGGCCATACCCAAAACAGAAGATTTCAGTAGGCCAAGAGAGACCACACAACAATCATAGTAGACCTTTTCATTTTGGGCCAGAGAGACTCAAGGCAAGCTGTACTTGTAGAGGGCAGGTTCAAAAATTAGCTTTAGCAGATCTTGAACAGGGGATACCCACATGGCACAGGCCCTAAGCGACCCTTATAACCCTGGTATTGCACCGAATTGCAGGACTGATCACTCCAACTGGTAAGTTGTAAAGGCTCCATTGTCTCACCTCTACCTACTTGACAGGATTTAGCGTTTCTAACTGGATGTTGGCTCAAAGTCTTATGCTCCCTATTGCCTCTGGACAAGTAAAAAAGATGAGTAATAAGCAACAACGGTAAGCATGTTTCATTTCTATGATCATCACCTAGATGTAATGAGTGTTAAGTGTACTATTCATTCTCTTGAGATATGTGTTCTTGTGAATCGCTATTCATGAAATATGAGTCAATGAATTTGACTTGAAAACTATACTGTTGAATTCTGTTAAATTCTGATAGCAATATAAGCAACCCATCTTCAAACATGTCATGACAACCTAATTCCATGGCCCTGCCAACCATGGCTTTAATTTTTCATTGCAGAGGTAACAATGAGCAGGGCCAATCTACTGTATAGTTTTACAGGAATGGAGCAACGTCATTTTAACATCTAAATTTGTACAAAATGGAATGGAAGTCAAAGCTTAAGAAGAAATTAAATAAATAAACAGACAATTGACCGTTTTTCTTTGTCCTCTTCATCAAGGAACACCAGAAATGCTCTCTCTGGAACCGTTTATCAGTATTATCTTTTGAAGATTAAATTGAAAAACACAAATGTTAGGGCATACCTTGTTTGAGAAGAAAATTCGATCTGTCTTGTATTTACTAACAGGATAAACCCAAGAGTTGCAGACGAAATGAACATTGCCTTGTTCAGGAATTTCAACTGTTAAAGACTTGAGAAAAAACTCATGGTGATGAAAATTCCTTATAAGGAAAGCTCCAGGAGTTCCAAAGCTGAAGTCCCACTTGAAATCAACCTGGTACTTGCTCTCCCCACTAACGATGTTTTGCCCAGTAGATATCCATTTCTTTATAAATGCTGCCTTCCCAAGTTTTCCACTTCCACTTCCTGTCACATTTAGTTTCAATAGAATTACATTGCACTTATAAAGACTTTAACTTGTGACTAATCAAATTAGAAGATGGAACAAACAAAGAGAAGAATTGGGTATAACTTGGATCCATAGAAGTAGTGCTGATAAGCTGTAAAGCGACTCTTGTTCCGAGCAACTCCATGAAATTGTCCTCCACTCCTGCATGGAAATCATTAAAATCCAAAATATTCTTCTTTTGGAGAACAGCAAATCCTTTGATTGTCTCCTCCTCTATTGGTTCAGGAAATCCAAACAGTTTTTGGAGTAATCTTATCAATGGGCCAAAGCAACGATCATAATGGAGATTGACTGCCATTGTTCTAAGTTTCAAACCCAATTGTGGCTTCTAACCAAGCTTCATACTGTATAAAAGCAATTCCGCAGATGTCTTAATCACACTTCTTCCACAAAAAACCTTTGAAGTCACTAAGTTGTGGGATGTAATCAGAATGCAATTGTTTGAAGTCACTTTGCTTTAATCCCTTGCCGACGACGTTAAGAATGTGAGAATTTTCCTTTAGTTTTCCAAAAGCCCTTTGATCTGTCAGGGGATGTTCTACTTTAATGTTGGCATCTAATACCCACCGAAGCCAATTATGCTTCTTTACTATATATAATCTGAAAGATATCTGGAAAATACAGAAAAATAGAAGCTTCCCCCATAATATATGTTATTAGATTAATTAACCAGTTCCATTACTTTTGAAATGATATAAAGCTAGAGTTAATGTAGATCGTAAATTTACAGTACCAGGTCTGTCAACCTTTTCACCTTCGTATACTTGTGAAGATCATCATACCAAGAAATTTGGTTGTTCTGAAATTGACTTGAAACTAGATATTTCTTTGTTGATTTACGTGACAACCACGCTATAATCTCGTGAAGATTGATTATAACTCGTGGAAATGGCAAGATTAAGGAATGAAACGGCTTCTACTCAGACTTTGATTGAATGAGCAGTGGCAGGCATCATGTGGGGCACTCATGTTGGTAGTATAAACTATAATAATTTTGTCTGTATTGGGAAGTTTTATAATGATTAAATATGTTTGCGTGTATTATTTATGAAAATTCATATTGTTTGTTATTGTTTTTGGATTGAATTGTATGATAGTTTTTACAGTAAGTAACATTCTAGATCACATTGTGATCTACTATCTACATGAAAGAATGTATAAGAAGAAAATCCATGTTTATATTATTATATATATTTTTAATTTCATAAACTTACGTTTTAGTTATTAGAAATATATATTTAGGTTGTTATTATTATGGGTGGTGATCAAATGCTTAGTGTATTTATTTTCTAGTGTAATATCAATTAGCAACTGGGGTACTATTTTCCACATTTGTTGTAATAGCTTTAAACAAGGAAGAAGTGTCAACAACATATGGTGTCTTTGTTGTCTCTATATAATGTACAATGGCTAGACAATTTTGATATTTGTGTTATATTTTTAATGACAACTCAAAGAGCTTTTCATATCTTTTGTAAGTATCTATTCTACATGGATCTATATTTCTATTACTTTTGGTATCTGTAATGTAAGAGAGCATATTTATCAATTAACTCTTTTTTATTTTGATATTTTTATCTTATAAGTGAAACACATTGTCGATAATGACATAGTGTGATGGAAAAAAATTATGGTGCTGTGTCAATGGGCCCTTGGTCTACTGGTGAAGTTGAATGGCTCCAAATGAGCCCACCAGGGATCAAGTCTTGCTGAGTGCAAGGCTTCGACATCATAAGGGATGAGGTCGAGATCGTGCCCCAGACGAATTTAGCGGAATGGATACCCCTCAGTCTTTGGCTCTTAGCCGAAGAGGTTCAGCTTACTGGCTCATGCCCTCGTATCGGGTGGAAAAAAATACTTTGTGAAGGCCCTTGTTGGGCTAGCAGCTCGCAAGCTTCATGCCCTTGCTGGGCTGTCGCGCAGGTTTGGACCTCCATCTTTAAAAAAAAAATAAAAAATTATGCTGTTGTGATTCTTGCCACCAAAGTTCAAACTCCTACTAGGGTGTTATTGTCAAGCCTTCATGTTGATGATGTATGTGACCTTATTGGGTGATGCAAACAAACTCGTAACAATTAGGAGGCTAACTACCAACTAACTCCACGAAATTAGGTGTCATTTTTTCTTTTTCTTTTGTTTTGTTTTGAAGTGTTGTTACTTAGACTTTGTAGTCTCCATCAGAGATAATTTAGGAGTCTAGTTTCTATTAAGGAGGTAATTTAGGGGTTTGTTATTGAATAAAAGGAAGAGTTGGAATCATAGGAAGAACAATTTTTGAAAATGTAATGTTTTGAACATTGTGAATAATAAATACAAAAAGAGATTTTCTAGAGTTTGAAGTCTAAATTTTTTGCTTGTATCTATTCTATTGTGTTTAATTCCTCTAATATACAATGGATGTGTTTACTAATTTGTAAGATTTAAGGATCGACTACATCAGTTTGGTATCAGAGCATCATAAGATGCTTGGAGTAGAGGATTCTTTAGAAGAGTTTTAAATTGTTCAAAGCATAGTAAATTTGTTGTAGTTAGCATACAGTAAGAGGAGTGTTTGTTTGGAATCTTTGTTAGCCATTCTTCATTGATCAATAGCAATCATTTGTATAGCCAAGGTGGGGCTTTGATCGAGAGTTATTTGTTATTCTTTCTTTCTTAAACTTGTTGATTGAAGCTCTCAACCATCACATCTGAACCAAATTAGTAGTGGATATTTCTTGTAGCGATAATTATCTTGATGGTCACTGCTAAGTGTTGTGGTTTTAACTGCCATGATTGGTTAGTGGTGACTTGCCTAGTGCTTGTTGAGGAGAAGCTACTATAGAGGATGAGCAGGACTAAATTTGGATGTAACTTTGATTTGGCACAAAATGGACGTTGATGAATGCACTCAACTTGATGGCGTTTAGTTGTGATAGTTTAAGCTACCTGGAAAGGTTAACAAATTAACTATTGTAAAGGTTTGAAAAGTGTCTCAAGGGTACTTGGTCTTACAAAAGCTTGTGGGGAGTTCTAGCTATATGAGTAATTCTTCAAAGGATTAGTAGATGTTCTTACAACAGTTTGTTGGTATCATTGTGTTGTCTAAGTTAAAGAGTGTTGAGTGTTGAAGTTAATTTTTAACTAGCCTATGGAGTATTAACTTGCAGATCTTCTCTACAAATTTGTGTTAATTACTTTGAGAGGATGAAGAGCAGAAAGAATGTTGGTACATGGTCAATAGATCATCCATCCAAAACAAAAGAGGAGGAAAGAGTTGCAACTCTATTTTAGGGTTGTAGATATGGGTATGAATCTATATATGGAGTTATACCACAATACAAGAAAAAGGATAACCAAAGTGGAAGAAAATATTGAACAGAGGTAGAGGCGGAATCTAACAAAGGACCAACAAAAGGAACTGCAACAATTAGAACTTGAATTGGAGGATTTATGGTGCATGTTGGAAGATTATGAGGCATGCAATAATAAGAAGTCAAATTGTAATGCCCCTTCGTGATTCATCTCGTCTTTTGTGCGTCAATAGACCATATTGATATAGTTTACTTTACTTTATGATGATTTGATGGTATCATACTATGTACTAATCCTATTTCATGATTATATTGGATATGATGGTGACTATGATAGTGCTTGGTTGTTGTGACTGTCTTCTATTGCGGTTGTGATAGGGACGATGTCATACCACTCATTCATGAGCATGATATGACATTGTAATTCCCCTTCACTTGTCTGCCTATTTTATGATATATGTTGTTGTACTTGTGTTGGTGATGGCAGGTTTGTAGGTACCAGACATCGAATCCACCTGACTTCACAGGTCTGAGCATGTCTTCATCCCCAGGGCAAGTTGATCGAAGATAACATGAAAACTCATTCTACACTCTAGGTTTAAGTTGATTACCCTTGTCAATTTAGTGTCTTGGTGTGAGTTGTTATTTAGCATCAAGTGATCTCTTAAGTTGTCCTATGTTGGGTTGCTTTCTAGTGTTATGATAATTGATTAATTTAATTATTAATTAATTAATTAATTTATATAGTTTAATAACGTTAAATTAAATTAATGGATTTACATAGTTTATAATAATAAATAAAATAAATAGCTGATATAAATATTTAATATTAATGTGTGATTATTATTTGGGAATTATGTATCCTTTGGATATTTTTTTATTTTTTAAGCAAGCGCTTTTGACTGGAGCTATGAACCAGCGAGATCACAAGGAGAACCTCATCTCTGAATCGAGGGCCAAGGCATCCTCTTTGAAGCATCCTACACAGCCTGAGAGCACAACTACCAATTTCCTAGACAACGAACAGAGAGCAATCGACCAACGAGCATCGGGGGGACCAAGAGCACGCTCCAATCACTCCTCAGCGTGCACCAACAATGAACTACCTCTCAGACAATGTGGAATGGCGGAGTGGAGGGGGGCCAAGCCCCGTGCATCGAACTCACGACCTCCATTGAGGGAGGCTTGCAATAGTATCGCTGCGCTATGGGGTGAACCCCATATCCTTTGGATTTATATTTAATTAATGATTTTATATCATTATAATGCATCAAGGATTATTTGTTATTTATTTAATTATTAAGTGGTGGCTTTAATATTAATTTGGGTATTTATTTATACACCCTTGGTTATTTTATTAATGGGCTTTTATATCTATTTGTGCCCATGGTTAAAAATATTATTGGTTGTTTATATTTGTTGTCCTCATTTTTGGCTAAGTCACAAAAACAAGATAACCCCTACAAATTTTGTCCAATTTGTAGTCCACATGCTCTAAGAAAACTTTTCGAGATCTCATGCATGATTTAGGACCCTCAATTCTTGATTCAGAGGTTCTAGTCCTTTTTCGAGTCTTATAAGTTAGTTTTGTGTTTTGGTGTAAATTGGGGTTACAAACCCGAATTACACTTCCCCTTCAAAATTCTTAGTTTGGTGCAAATCGGGTTTGTAACCCCGATTTACACCAGCTTATAGCCAAGTCTTTCATGTCAGGTGCAAGTTAGGGTTATAACCTGGACCTACACCTAAAGCCTTAGAAATCCCATTTTTAGTGCAAGGCGGGGTTATATTGGGGTCGTAACCCCGACCTACACTGAGGTCTTACCCAATGGTGTAAATTAGGAGTATAACCTCGATCTACACCAAATCCTTTCCCAACAGTACAAGTCGGGGTTATAACCCTGACCTACATTATTTCCTTTGCATTTTGCCAAAGTGCCAAGTGTTAGTGCAAATTGGGGCTATAACTTCGACTTGCACCATGTTTCTTCATTAGGTGTAAATTGGGGTTATAACCCCGATTCGCACCAAAGTCATTTTTTCTTCCCTTTGTTTTTGCATAAGTGCAAATTGGACTTATAAGTCCAATATACATCTTCATGACTGTTGATCCTTCTCAAATACAAATCGGACTTATAAGTCCGAAATGCACTTCATGACCCCCTTTTGGTCATTTTTGTCCAACTCTGGAAATTCTTCAAATCCATTTCTACAACTCCACTCTAGATGCCAGATTCAACACATTGGGACCAAATGACTATGAAATGCAATCTATCAAGTGAGAAAATCAATATTCTATTGGTGAAGAATGTTGGGAACAAGATGAGGCTTCAAACACTTAGTTATTTTTTATGCATCTCTAGCCTAGTGTCATTTTGTAATCTCATTTGACACCTCAAGTGCCATTTTGTATTCATGCTTTTGCATCTAGAACTTGCATGTGTCCTAAGTCAAATCGAACTCTACCTTTGACTTGGTCACAAATTAGTTGTAATTTTCCTAGTTTCATGTTGCACCTCTCCTCTCTATATATGAGAATTTTCATTGTAATAAGGATATTTTGAGGATTTATCTTTCAGATTAGGGAATCTTTAATCTGTATGCCAAAACTCTGCTGAAGTGAAGAGAAAAAGTGAAACTTTGTGTTCCTATTGTGATTTTACAAATTTGATCAAATAAGAAGAAAGTTTTGGCATCCACACTTTGTGTTGGATTCATTTGTGTTTTATGGTGAGAGTGTTCTATGTCATTTTCATTACAAACTCTTATTTTTCTCAAGTAAAGGCGTTGTTGAGGGAATATTGTTAAAGAGTAAAAATAAATGTTGGTTTGTGGACTTTTTGTGATATTTCATCTTTTGTTAATTGGGATTGATAGAAAGAGATAATGACTTGAAGACTTTGAGCTTCATATTGTTATTTAAAGAAAATCTTATCAAAGGTTGTAATATGATATCAAGATAATGACTTTGTGCTTTAGTTTGTTATCTTGGTACACAATTGTGGGTTACATAAGTCATATGTAAAAGGTTCATAGGATTATAGTGATTACAATACTTTGAGCTCAAACACTATTTTCCCATCCCAAAGAAGCAACAGGGGACTTTGTACCTTCACATAAACTTTGCTTCTTTACTTATTTGTATTTGATCATTCCTACATTTTGGGTTAATTTGTAACATTGAAAGTGTAAGAATTATTACTCCTCTATATTGTGAATTCTTTCCTGAAGAAAGAGGAGATAATACCATATATTCTGAAAAAAGAGAATAGGATGATGTACCACCCAAGCTTAGATTAGAAGTCAGAAGTTATATTCATTTCTAAATAGATAGATTAGTAAGTGAAAGGGGGATCCTTCCCTAGGAAAGTAGGAGAGATTTAATCTCACACACTATGCTTGAAGCTACAATTTTATAAATTTCTAGAGTTTGAAAATTTTTCAACCAACAATATTATTATTTTCCCTCTTACCTATTGGGTTAATTAAATATTATATTCTTTACCTACCCTATTTTACCATTGGTTGAGAAATTGGAGTAAATTAATTAAATAATATTTTATATTCTTGCCTTGGTATTTGCAAAGGGTTGGTATGAAATATATTTTTAATCTATTATTTTCATTGGTCAACATTTTGGATGGTTTTGGTTTAATTTTCTATTTATTGGATTTGTTGTGAGTTTGCCTGGGTTGGCTTTCACAGGAATTTTCCTGCGAATTTGAAGCTTGATTTTGGATTTTGTTTTGGGAGCTTGTCTTGGTTGGAATGATTGTTGGATTTCTCTTCATCGGGATTCTCAAACCATCACTCTATTTTTTGGGTTGGAGGCTCTCCTCTTTGTATTTGATATTCAAAAGCTTGTCTACTTCGTGACTGTAAAAGATTGTATGTAGGGAATATGGGAAATGGATAATGCCATATAGTTATTTAAATAGTTTAAGAAGGGATAATTTATATATATTGGGGAAAGAATACCCGTGGTTGTATTTTTTTGAGTTTGTCGTGAAATATAATGTCATGCTTGAGTTTCTGTACTCTTTGGAGTTGTGCATCCGGATCTGGTTTCAACTTATTGAGTTGTGGCTTGAGAATTTCTCCCTTTATGTAATTCTGGAGGTTGGTGATATTTTGCGACCTTGTTGATGTGTTTTGTGATGGCCTTGGCCTTTGAGAATAAATATTTTTCCTTAGTTGCAATCTTGACTTTTGTTTTTTGAGTTATTTCGTGGATGCGCTAAAACATGGGGTGCTAATGTACGTATTATATGTGTTGTTATGTTAGTTGTATGCACTAATGTGCATGTTATATGTGTTATCGTGTTAGTCATATGCGCTAACGTATGTGTTGTATGCATTTTTGTGTTAGTTGTATGCACTAGAGTATGGTGTATATGAGCTACACTACTCTTTGAATGCGCTAGCCTGAGGGTTATATGCGCTACTTTGCTAGATGAATGTGTCGGATTGCTGTTTTGACCTTCTATGACAATTTTTGGCTTACTGGGTCATTTTTGAGCTTTCTCTGTGGGTTCTATGACAATTTAGAGGTTGTGCTTGTGTTCCTAAGTGCTCTTGGGTGATTCGGAGCTGAGATATAGCTTATGATTGAGTATTTGCTTTGATATGTTTTATGCAAGATGAGAAATACCTTGCTGCAGTGTTTGGGGTCTTTGGTATATTGCCATTTGTGATGATATGTGATTTATGTGACCTACGAGGCTGAGATATTGGTATTATTGAGCATTTATGATATTCTTATGTATATGGAGATCTTGGTTATCCGGATTATGCTTGTGAGCCCTTTGATTTTGGTTATGCATGTATTGTTATCCTAAGGTCTAGGTGCATGGTTAGGGAGAGTGGGCTTCCATGAGTCTGTCGAGATCATGAGGAATGGATTGCTAGGATTCCTTATGGTTTGGAGCCAGGGTCTAGATCCTTTGGATAGCTCATTGGAGGTTTATGGTAATAATCAAGTGATAACATAATAATTAATCATAGGTGGGTTGGGCAGTAGTAACTCATGTTAATAAGATAAGACATGTGTATGTGATGCCCCATTTCATGGCCTGGAGACCAGAGTGAGGTGGGCAAATCTGGTAACCGGATAAAACAAACTCCCTTGATTTCCTCAAAGGTTGAGATGGCTCCACATGCGTATCACAGATGTCGAATCGAGTTCTAGGATATCCTTATTGGTGATAACATGTGATGACACTCTTCCCTACATGTTGGTCCTAGTTCCTTATGCTTTGTATTGTGGTGCCTTTGGATGTCTTGTATGGTGGATTATGTCATGTTTTTGTGGTTTTGGAGTTGTTTTACCTCTTTGGTTATTATGTGTCAACCTAGATCTAGAGTGTGACTAGGATCTTGTGTCATCTCCTAGCACGAGGGATGGTTCCTTATGGTTCCACATGGTCGTGTGGTTTGATGGCTTCTTCCATTGGGATGTTCTTCATTGGATGCTCTTGTGCGTGGATATGGATTCATATCTTCTCTTCATGTAGATGGATTCTTAGAGTATATTCTATGTATTTGATATTGAAATTATGTATCTTGTATCATGAGGAAGATGTAATTGTAAAGGAAGAATATGTACTTGTATCTTGTAATCATATGTAATAGGATTTGTAGTAGATTGAGATCATGATGTATTATAATAGATAACGATTGTTGAAATCATTGTAGATGTCTATGTTGTAATTGGATATTCATTATACATGCAACTCTAGATTGGAAGGAACCAAATGATTGAGTGATGTGCATGTTGGCATAAAAATGAATATTCTTAATGGAAATGATGTTATTCTTGGTTAATGGATATCTCTAGAATATGAATATAAATGAGTAGCTTGTAGGATGTATAGTTATACTTAAGGAAATGAACTAGATTGCATTAGTTTATGCTTGATTGATAATTCATGATAACATGACATGTTAGATGGTTTAGAAAGGGATTAGGAACATTTGGTTTGTTGTTTTAAAATGAATCAAATGGATAATGGGGATATGATAGGACATGCATTTGTTAAATAATGATTCTCATGTTAAGAAGGAAAGTAATTGATTAGGAAATGGATGTAATTAATTTTAAATGGTATTATAAAAAGAGATGTGTTTATGTGTTATAATTATTTACATGATGGCATTGAAGTACCCTAGGAAAGATTAAATGGAGAGTTGTGTTTAATTCCTCTTGTGTTATGTGCTCTTGTGATTATGTTCATGATGATTAATTGATTATCGTGTTAATGGATGTTAAATGAATATGAGTAGTTAGTTGTATATGATGTAATAGTAGATACTTTAATTTTTTTTTATCTCTATTAGCATGTTAGTTAGTATATTTCTCTAGGGTATTTTGGCGGGCATTACATTTTACCATTCTTAGAGAGGAAAGTGTAACATCCCCATTGTTCTACCCTTTCATTTTACCAAGATTTAACCCACAAGTGAAAGAAATACATTGCCAAAATACAAGTAATAAAAAATCTCTTTTCCTTTTCAATTCAAGATACATAATTGAAACAAATATCTTTTCATTTTCATTCATCATGAAACATATACAATATCATATTCATAAACATATGATTGCATTTACATTATCCTTTTCAAACTTCCATTTGCTTTAGGAATATTTGAATACAAATAAAGCTTCTACTGAGCTTAAAGAGTACATAAGTAATACATAATTTGGTCTAGATGATATTCTTGGAATACATCCTCAAATATCGGCCGCCAACTACATGAGGAAGAGCATCACTCAAGCACTTTTCCACCCAACCAAGACTTAGCAGTCCCCTGTGCCTCTTCTAATTGAAATGACCCAACCCTTTGACAAAGAGTTTGGTTTGGTAACATCACAATATAATATAACCTTCTGAGCATAGTGTTGTGTCCTACATAACTAGAGCTACCAATAAGATACAACCTACATGTATGGCATTCCTTGTCTAATATGTAATCCTGGATCACAGTGAACTGGATATGTAGATAGAGGCAACCTACATTACTCTGGCCAAAGAATTCAACACGTTGTACTTCAAGTGAGAGTCATATGTCCACCCACTTCATTTCTCTATTTGGTAAACTAACCATTAATTCTATTCCCATACCTTTTCCATAAGGTCAAATAATATAGAATGATTATCTAGGTTTATACCCATCCACAGATTATCCTAATCCCATGATTAACCATATCAATCATTCCTACATACTAAAGGTACACACCATAGCATAGAATTATCATAGTAAACTGACCATTTATCTTATTCTCGTACCTTTCACATAAGGTTAAATAATGGAATGCATATATAGGTTATTTTCATCCATGGATTATCTTAACCCTAGGATTAACCAAATGAATCATTCCTATGTACTATAAATACATATCATAACATAGCTCTATCTTAGCTATTACATACATAAATGTAAATCCAATCATAAGGATCATCGAGTTTTTGTCAACTCAAGAATACATATCCTATAAGTAACTCAATTCCAATCATTACTTCAATAAATCATAATTCTAACTTATCAATCACATACATGAATATATTCATAAGATTACAAATTCCCATCACTGAAGAATATGTGTACTCCAAGTAACACAATTCCTATCATAGCTTCAATTGAGCCTATATATGCAACATCATAATCTATATATAACATATCAATATAAAAGAGATAGTAGAATCCTCATGCCTGGATTATAGCTACCATGCATTACCGATTCCTTCCTCAATGATGCTAGCTTCATAACATATCCACTAACACATAAATTCCCAAGCCTTCAACAACAAAAACTAGCTCACTCCCTCACAACTCTTGAAGCATCCTCTTCTCTCAATGAAGAACTATGAAACAAAGAACAATAAGAAAATGGAAAGAGATTATGGAGATGGATAGCTGAGGTGGGATGAGAGAAAAATGTGAGAGATGATATGATCCCAAAATATGAGATATGCTCAGGTCTATTTATACATAAAATTCGAGAGACTTAATGCTACAATTAAGCTCTCTAGTTTGTCACGTCTCTCTTAATTATCACCACCACTAAGACTATGTGGCTACTTTCTAACTCTTTGGCTGACACATAACATCCCACTAAAATAATACTACAAGTCATCCTTTACTAAGTCAAAATGATTAATTATCATTAATCACTTACCTAAACAAATAACAATCTATCTCTAAATATCATATGCCTATCGACTAGGTCTTCCTTTATATTAGAAATAACTTCTAACTATATTTCTATGAATTAATATCTACTTCCACCTAATTACCATACACTTAATGACCAGGTCTTATTATTATGAAATGGTCAATGCTTTGGTCAAGGTATCGATCCCATTATATTCATCCCTTGCAAAGTGGAAGGGGGGGTCGATAACATTTGGCACACATACTGTGCAATGCATAATGCAATTCTTCCTTAGCAATGTAATACTCCCCACATAGGGTGGCAGTTTAAATACTTACCATAATGTGCAACACATACCATAAGTAGCACCTCCCTTGGAGGACTAAGTAAGATTTGCATAGGCTACACTCCATGTAAGGTGGTGGAGTCCTATGCAAACTCCTCCTTCATAAATAGAGTGCACCACCTTAGGGTGGTTGCCCTCCCAAACTTTTATCACGACTGGTAAAACAAATAGGCTAATAATATATATATCGACATGAAAGCACAAGGGTTAATCCTATGAAGAGATTCAATCTAGCATTTCAAACAAGGATAAACAACCCAAACATTATGACAGTTCACTAAACATTGCCAATACAAAATATCACCCAAATGATAGAAGACATATTATCACTACTCAACTAATCTAACTAAACTTGGCCAACTAGGTTGTGAGTTTGTGATAGCTCAATAAAGTACATATGTAAGATTACTGAACCAAATTCCTCTCCCAAGTGATACTCTTCCTCCCCTCTGGAGGATCGTTCATTCCCTGCATCCAACTTAACACATTACAATAGTAGTTAGCTATTATATATATATATATATATATATATATATATATATATATATATATATATATATATATATATATATATATATATATATATATATATATTAAATATTTAAAATATAAGAATGATTGCACATTCATTCTTCCGATTTCCAAATCAAGATAAATATATTCAAAGCATATTCATGTGCTTAAAGTATTTTAACCAAAACAAGTAAAAGTAAATAGTAATGTCAAAATGGGGTGTAACAGAAATTCATTGAGTCAAGAATCGGATAAGGAGTGGAATTGTTAGACAGGGAAATATAGAATCCCTTAAAGATTTGACATAAATAATAACTGTATATGGTGAAAATGGATACAATAATAACAATATTGAAAGGCTAAATGAATCCAACCACAAAACCCTAGCCTAACAACAACAAAGATCCACCATAACATATGAATATTACCTAAGACAATGCAAATCAAATGAAATCACAAAGATTATACCATCACATGTCCAATAGGATTTTTGATCTCCATTCTTCCTATCTCCATTGATCTTGCTTGATATATTTGCTCTCAGATTTTATGTGCACAAGAGCTCAACAAAGAACGGAATGTGGTTGCAAGTAGGATCGTAGTGTAGTCAAAATGATCATTAGGGTTTGATAATGAAGGAAGCATCTCCTTAAATAGAAGACACAATAAGAAATGGAGGGATAAGATTGAGAGTTGTAAAAAAGGAGGTCGGCTAGGATTAGAGGGTAGGTAAAAGAAATACCAAAATAATGAAAGGGGTAGGTAGTGTATGAATTAAGAGATGAATGACATGTGTCATGGGTAGAAAAGGTTAATGAATTAATTAAATAAATAAAGATTTATTTAATTAATAGAAGAAGTGGGATCAATTAAATAAATAAGAATATTTATTTAATTTAGGAAAATGATAATTTAAATAAATAAATGTATTTATTTAAATGAGAAATAAGGCTAGAAGAGGATAAATGAATTAATTAAATAAATAAGGATTTATTTAATTAATAGAAGAATTAAGCTTAGATAATTAAATAAATAAAATATTTATTTAATTAGACTGGACAATTTTAGGTGTCTACATTTTGCCCCTCTTTGAGACAATGCGGCTTGTCGCGTTGTTTCAAAGAAGATAAGATGAACTGATACAGCGTTGCCCTAGAATGGGAATGATATGCCCCCTCGAGAGATTGGATGAAAATGTCTAAAAAGATTGCAGACAATCTCTCGATAAGAAAGACAAGATAGAATGGATTGACTGGATAAAGTGACAAAGTCACGGGATGAGGAAGACTGACTCGGGAAATGAAGGCTAAGGCTAGGGTAGGCTATAAGATAGACCACGGGCAAAAGACATCCTCATTGTCATCTACACCTTCACGAGATCAAAGTACAGAGCAAGAAAAGAGCAGTAGTAGTCAGCAGCGATGGCTTTCGTGCACAGATTCGACCGTGTTCGCCGATTCCAGAGGCCAGCAGAGGCAGGAGAGCCGGTAAGTACCACCAAGCCTCCTTGTACTTTGACGCATTTAATTTTGTCATTAATGCACGCTAGTTAGAGCAATAAATGCGCTTAGAAGTAGGGCTAAAAAATGTCAAAAACTGTTTAACCGCGTCTGCGTTGGTGCCAAGCGCGTCTGTGTCCACCAGGCGCGTCTGTGTCGGTGCCAGGTGCGTTTGCGTCGAATGCGGGCGCGTCTGCAATGTTCAAGCGCATCTGTGTAGTATAGTCGCGTTTATGCACAGTCTAGGCACGTCTATGTCATATAGGCGTGTCTGTGTTTTTCAGGCGTGCTTGTGCAGTCTGTAGGCGCGTTTGTGTCAGTCAAGCGCGTTTGCGTTGAAAAAATGCAAGTTTTGGTTTTCGAGGTCAAATCGGCAGTTTTGTGATGAACATATGCTGTCGATTGGATAAGCTGCTGAGAGGATACACTCAAGCAGGTCCTCTAGGAAGACTAGGATAGATCAAGGCACTTTGTGATGAACAGTGAGTACCAAGATAGAGTACTTTGTGATGAACAGTGAGTACCCAAAGTATGAGCAGCACTTTGTGATGAATAGGGAGTGCAAATGTGAGTAACACTTTGTGATGAACAATGAGTGTCACACACGTAGTACTTTGTGATGAACAGGGAGTACCACTAGGATAAATAGCAACACTTTGTGATGAACAGTGAGTGTCACTAGGGTAGATAGCCATATGCATTTAGATAGCGAGTAACATTTTGTGATAAACAGTGAAAGCCACCATGACTGACATGATTAATTTGCTTGACTGCAGGAGTATTTGCTTATGTTGGAGTCACGGGAGAGATTCCCGTCAACACAAAGATTGCGACCTGAGTTGTCGTTTCAGGATAGAGCTGCCATCGAGGAGATGGGTTTGAGACATATATTGTATGTGCCTGAGTTTCGGGAAAACATGGGTTTGCTGACTGCGCTTGCTGAGAGATGGCACTCGGAGACATGCACCTTCCATTTGCCAATGGGTGAGATGACAGTCACCCTTGAGGATGTCTACAGGATTCTGCGGATGTATGCCCGCATAGTTAGGGATCAGGTGCAGTTTGGGCCTCTACTGTCATATGATCAGGCGGTCACACAGCTGGCAGAGATGGTACCCCTACCCTGGGACATGTGGCCAGAGGTCGACGATGCCGGGATGGATGCTGAGTATTCAGCATATTGGGCGGAGCATCCATTCCCACGACTGACAGATCCAGGGGAGCTGTTGGATGGAGATGGAGGTGGGGATGATGATGATGATGGCAGAGGTGATGGGGGTAGAGGTCGACGGAGGCGGAGGGGAGTAGTTGGGGAGAGGAGGGTTGCACCTCGGAGAGAGGGTGGAGAGGAGCGGCAGGCTCGGGTGGTGAGGGGTCGCGGTGGATTGCCCCTACAGGTACCAGCAGCACAGGGTCCCAGGCAGAGACAGGGACAGGGATAGGTACAGGGACAGGTGCAGGGACAGAGGCATGTATAGAGACAGGTACCCGTATAGGCACCAGTACAGGTACCGATACAGGGGCAGGCACCCGCTGAGGGAGAGCCATAGGTAGAGGCAGAGGGTGGGGATCCAGAGGAGGATGAGCTGATTGAGCTCAGGGAGATTTGCCAGTGCCAGGCAGATGAGATACAGGATCTGGAGAGGGAGAGAGACTGACTCAGGACAAGGCTCAAGGATACTGAGCGGGAGAGAGATCAGGCGATTTAGCGCTACATAGAGGCTGAGACAACACTGAGGGCAGGGAGGCAGTCGGTGGAGGACACAGGGGCAGGATATGCATATGTCCTGCGGGCTGGAGAGGAGATAGGATACTGGAGGGACCTCTACTACGGTGCAGTGCCGACAGATCAGCGGGCGAGGAGCTTCCATAGACCGTCGTGTACAGCAACAACTACGGGAGGGAGTCGGAGGAGGCAGACATCGAGTGGTGGGGTCATGGGTCCTCCACCACCACCAAATAGAGGGGACAGGAGGGATGATCCTGGGGCGGGTCCTTCGAGGGCTCAGATTCCGTCGAGGCCAGGCGGCTCTGAGGGAGGGAGTTCATCATAGCCTTAGAGGACTCCCTATGTATCAGTATTGTACCATTTTTGTATTGTAGACACCTGCGGGTGCTTTTGTAGCCATATGTATTTTTGACATCATTGTATCATGACACTTATGATTATATATATGAGATGATTCATTTTTGCGGTAGCTATATGCATGTGTACCTATGTGATGAGATGTTCTTATGTGATGCTTATGATATGGATGCAAATATGTATATGATGCAATGCAATACTTTTTTTTTTTGTTCTTTTATGTTTTATATGTTATGCCAATGCAAATGTGGATGTAAGTAATGCAGATGAATATGATAATACAAATGTAAATTGTGCTAACAGGTGTTGTGTGCAGGATGTGATGCAGTTGTGATATCTATATGTGTGTATGAAATGCGTATATGTGGTAATGAAGATGCAACTACATGAGATGCAAATGTTTTTGGTGTGTCATTATACTCAGTCATGTGATAGCAGGCTACGCGGACTCAAGAAGGATGATGGAAGTCAATCAAGAAAGGGGGATGGAAGACAGAAGATATGAAAGTGAAAGAGCTTCTTGTGCGTTATCATCATTGAGCTTTATTATGGCAAGTAGGTTATGACAATCGAGGCATATGTTCGACCCAGAAAGTCATTGTACCTGTTTGCATGGAGATAAGACAATCACAAACAAGGAATGCCCCAGTTCACACTAGACGCACAATGTCCTCATATCCTTGGACAAGTCATAGCATTACTAAGAGACAATCCACAGACAACAAATACAAATAGGTGATGATACCCCATCCTCGCCTTTCTAGTCAAAGACATCCTGGAGATAGAATCTCTAGTCAGAGACATCCCATAAAAGCTAAAAGACATGTCACCAAAATAGATGAAATCAAAAGAAAACCAAGATTCGACACCAACATCCACTGTAGTCCTCAAGTTTAGTGTCTCTTGTCACCTGTATAAGTCTTATTTGATTGTGGTCACAATGTTCACTTTCACAGAAAGGATAGATAGCACTGAACCATATGTTGTCTGAGTCTGTTGAAAGATTTGATTCGTTGAAGCCCATTGTTGCTGCTGTGTCTCATCTGAAACTGACTGAATCCATGAAACTGATACTTTATTACGGAGAAGATGAAACTTTATTGCGGATCTGTGATGCAAATGTTGCTTTATTGTGGATTGTGCGCGGATAGACTGAAGGAAGCTGGAAGAAACTGTACTCCTCAAAACATGTGATGTTCTCAGTTCCACACCCATCACTAGACGTAGGATTTTGCCTTAGCCACAGATAGGATCTGATTTATTATGGATGGAAAGGGAGGCGAAAAGGGAGGTTTATTATGAATGGCTAACCAATCTTGGGTAGATCAATAACAAGCCATGATGGGAATGGGTAAGTTTATTATGAATGAATAGGATGTGAGTGTGTGCAAAGTGAAAGGATGAAAGTGAATCCTGAAGGAGGGAAGAGCAATGTCTCTACGCATGGCACTGGTAACCCAGTTTTCACCATGGTACTTGCCCAGGGCACCACCGAAGTGGTTTTCACCATTGGATGAAATTATTTCTCTTTACTTTTTTCAATTTTTCAATGTTTTTTGTCACAAGGCGCCTGTTTGCCAGGTTTTCACCAGGTAACGATTTTTTTGTTTTTATAATTTTTTTGTATTTTTGAATTAGGATATTCCAAAGAGCTATGTGTAGAACTTGTGAAGGTGCATGCTGTTGATAGGATCCTCTAAAGGTTCACCTTCTGTAGTTGAGAGCTAATATGCCCTAGATCCATAGGCTGCTGTAACGATGTAAGGACCAAGCCAGTTTGGTTCGAACTTGCCCTTCTTCTCTCTATCTTGCTGATTCTTGGGGTTTTCTCTGAGAACCAAGTCACCTACCACAAATGTGCGAGGTTTGACCTTGTGATTGTAGCTGCAACTCATTCATTGTTGGTAAGCCTTGAGATGATTAAAAGGAGTTTGTCTCCGTTCATCCAGCAGTTCTAGATCTTGTAAGCGAGAGACCCTATAGTCTTCATCAGTGATGATGTTTTGCAAAGAGACCTGTAAAGAAGGTAACTCGACCTCAATAGGCAAGATGGCTTCAGCGCCATAGACAAGTGAATAGGGTGTAGCTCCTGTAGGTGTGTAGACACTTGTGCAGTAGGCCCAAAGTGCAGGATTGAGTTGGATATGCCAATTACGACCAACGTCGTCGACTGTCTTCTTAAGGATTTTATGGATTGTTTTATTAGATGCCTCAGCTTGGCCATTACCTTGGGGGTAATATGGTGTGGAGAAATGATGGGAAATATGGAAGCGGTCACAGAGTTCACAAACATCCTGAGTTTTGAAGGGACGCCCGTTATCAGTAATAATGGAAACAGGAATACCATATCGGCATATGATATAGTTAAGGATGAAGGTAGCAATCTGTTTTCCAGTGACTTGTGTGAGAGGCACGGCTTCAATCCATTTTGTGAAATACTCTATGGCTGTGATAATGAATTTATGTCCATTAGAAGAAGGAGGGTGAATCTTGCCTATGAGATCAAGTCCCCACTGACAAAAGGGCCAAGGAGATGCAAGTGGTTGTAGTTCTTGTGCTGGCGCATGTATGAGGTCTCCATGAATTTGACATTGCTTATATTTCTTGACAAACTGATATGAGTCTTTTTCCATATTGGGCCAGTAATATCCCGTCCTAATGAGTTTCTTGGCCAAGGTAGGACCACTAGCATGTGGACCACATATCCCTTCATGCACTTCACATAACGCAATCTGAGCTTCGTCGCTTTCTAAACATCTAAGAAGAGTTCCATCTAGACCTCACCGGTATAGGATATCAGCTAGAATGACATATCGAGAGGATTGGCGAATGAAGGTGCGGCGTTGGTTATTTGATAGATCAGGAGGTAGGATATTGTCGTGAAGGTATGTGAAGATGGAACCATATAACTGGGATTCGGGACCGACAACACATATCATTTGAGTAAGAGTGATCTCATATGAAGGAACCAAAAGGTTATCCACCAAGAACTCATAGCAGGTCTCATTTTGAGGTAGATCAATCAATGAAGCAATTGTAGCCATGGCATCTGTAGCACGATTCTGTTCTCTTGGTATCTTCTCAAAATCTATCTTTGTGAAATGTTATTTCAAATCGTCCACCATTTGCTTGTAAGGCAGTAATTTTTCATCTTTTGTTTGGTAATCATCAGTTGCTTGACGAATGACAAGTTGAGAATCCCCAAAAACATGAAGTTCCTGAATCTTCCACTGAACTGCAATTCGTAATCCAGTTGTTAATGCTTCATATTCTGCTATATTGTTAGTGCAAGGAAATGATAAGCGATATGATTTTGGTATAGAATCGCCTTGAGGAGTTATAAAGAGAATACCAGCTCCTGCCCCATGCTGTGTGTATGAGCCGTCAAAATACAGTTGCCATGGCCTTGTATGTGATATTGTTAAAATGGATTCATCTGGAAATTCTGAATTTAGAGGAACATCATCAATCATGGGGGCATCTGCTAATTGATCCGCGATGGCTTGTCCTTTTATTGCTTTTCTATCCACATATTCGATGTCGAATTCACTAAGGATCATTACCCATTTGGCTAGTCGCCCAGTAAGTGTTGCTTTATTGAGAAGGTATTTCAATGGATCGATCCTTGCAACTAACTTAGTCTTATGAGTGAGCATGTAATGTCATAATTTCTGCGAAGCAAAGACCACGGTGAGACATGCACACTTGATTGGTGTGTAGATTAGCTCATATCCCACCAATGTGCGACTGATATAGTATACTGCTTTTTCCTTGCCGTCAGGAATTTGTTGTGCTAGGAGTGCCCCCAATGCTGTTGGAGTAGCTGATATGTATAGTAGCAAAGGTTGATCTGGAACTGGTGGCATCAAAACTGGCGGATTCAAGAGATAATCTTTAAGCATTTGAAAAGCTTGTT